>NW_022630615.1:0-27500 GCF_010909765.2 Amblyraja radiata | reverse complement strand
AAGATGTGTATGCTAATGTGTGTGTGTGTGTGTGTGTGTGTGTGTGTGTGTGTGTGTGTGTGTGTGTGTGTGTGTGTGTGTGTGTATATATATATATGTGTGTGTGTGTGTGTGTGTGTGTGTGTGAATATATATGTGTGTGTGTGTGCGTGAATATGTGTGTGGTGATGTGTGTGAATATATGTGTGTGTGTGTGTGAATAGGGGGTTGCACGTAAGGTCACAAGGTCATAGGACTTGACGCACGGAGCTGCTCAATCCATCTGGAAGACATCCGTCACTTCCAGTATATGTTATTAATGCAAGAAACGCGTACTTTCCTACCTGTTAAAAACAGCCAAAATGTTGAATTTTTGCTCTGAAAAAATTTGTGCAAGTTGCGGTAAGTGTGAGAGACACGTACCCAACTTTAGAATTCCAAACGTGAAGCAAAATGAAGGTAAAGAGAAACGAGAGCTGAAGGGACAACTGCAGCTAAAGTGCTTGGTAAACATTGGCTGTGCAGATATCCTAATTGAAAATATCGGATTATCGTGTTTGCTCACTGCATATCATCACCATTGAGGCATTATTCGTGTTTTTTCTTGATTCCTTTGGTATCTAAAAATTCTCAGAAGTGATAAATCTAGCTGTAAATTTTTATTCAGATGCGTTTTCATTCTGTACGTAAAAACCCACTTGAGAACCATGGGCGATTTAAAAAAAATACAGCCAGATTTATCACTTCTGAAACTTTTTAGATGCCAAAGGAATCAAGAAAAAACACAAATAATGGTTTAGTGTTGATGAAATGCAGTGAGCAAACGGCCAATGTTCCCTAAGCACTCTGTCTGTTGTTGTCCCTTCAGCTCTCTTCCGTCATTTCTCCTGACTTTTGGAATTCTGAAGTAGGCTAAATGTCTCACATGCTCATCCCGATTTCCATAATTATTTGCAGTGCAAAAATGGACATTTTCGGCGGGTTTTAACGGGCCCCCTACGTACAGATTCAGATTCAGATTCAACTTTAATTGTCGTTATCAGTGTACAGTACAGAGACATCGAAATGCAGTTAGCATCTCCCTGGACGATGGAGTTGGGAACAATGGTAAGTGCCTACCTGCAGTAAATAGCGTGTAATCCATTTGGTGCAGCGTAGCAACAGTACGGGTCATGGGTCGTGACCCGACTGCCGTGAAACCTCCCTATATGTGTGTGTGTGCGTGTGTGTGTGTGTGTGTGTGTGTGTGTGTGTGTGTGTGTGTGTGTGTGTGTGTGTGTGTGTGTGTGTGTGTGTGTGTGTGTGTATATGTGTGTGTGTGAATATGTGTGTGTGTGTGTGAATATGTGTGTGTGTTTGTGTGTGTGTGTGAATATATATGTGTGTGTGTGTGTGTGTGTGTGTGTGTGTGTGTGTGTGTGTGTGTGTGTGTGTGTGTGAATGAGTCCGTGTGTGTGTGTGTGAATATGTGTATGATAATGTGTGTGTGTGTGTGTGTGTGTGTGTGTGTGTGTGTGTGTGTGTGTGTGTGTGTGTGTGTGTGTGTGTGTGAATGAGTGTATGTGTGTGAGAATGTGTGTGCAAATGAGTCTGTGAATGTGTGTACATGTGTCCGTGTGTGTATGAATGAGTCTGTGTGTGTATGTGTGTGTGTGAGTGTGAATGAGTCTGTGTGTGTATGTGTGTGAATTGTGTGTGAAAGAGTTTGTGTGTGTGTATGAGTCTGTGTATGTGTGTGAATGTGTCTCTGTGTGTGAGTCTGTGTGTGTGTGTGCGAATATGTGCGTGTGTATGTGTGTGAGTGTGTGTAAATATGTGTGTGTGTGTATGTGTGTGTGAATATGTGTGTGTATGTGTGTGTGAATATGTGTGTGTGTGTGTGTGTGTGTGTGTGTGTGTGTGTGTGTGTGTGTGTGTGTGTGTGTGTGTGTGTGTGTGTGTGTGTGTGTGTGTGTGTGAATGCGTCCGTGTGTGTATGGGTCTTTGTGTGAATGAGTGTGTCATTGAGTTTGTGCGTGCGTGAATGAGTCGGTGTGTGTGTGTGTGTGAATATGTGTATGCTAATGTGTGTGTGTGTGTGTGTGTGTGTGTGTGTGTGTGTGTGTGTGTGTGTGTGTGAATATATATATATATGTGTGTGTGTGTGTGTGTGTGTGTGTGTGTGAATATATATGTGTGTGTGTGTGTGCGTGAATATGTGTGTGGTGATGTGTGTGAATATATGTGTGTGTGTGTGTGTGAATAGGGGGTTGCACGTAAGGTCACAAGGTCATAGGACTTGACGCACGGAGCTGCTCAATCCATCTGGAAGACATCCGTCACTTCCAGTATATGTTATTAATGCAAGAAACGCGTACTTTCCTACCTGTTAAAAACAGCCAAAATGTTGAATTTTTGCTCTGAAAAAAATTGTGCAAGTTGCGGTAAGTGTGAGAGACATGTACCCAACTTTAGAATTCCAAACGTGAAGCAAAATGAAGGTAAAGAGAAACGAGAGCTGAAGGGACAACTGCAGCTAAAGTGCTTGGTAAACATTGGCTGTGCAGATATCCTAATTGAAAATATCGGATTATCGTGTTTGCTCACTGCATATCATCACCATTGAGGCATTATTCGTGTTTTTTCTTGATTCCTTTGGTATCTAAAAATTCTCAGAAGTGATAAATCTAGCTGTAAATTTTTCTTCAGATGCGTTTTCATTCTGTACGTAAAAACCCACTTGAGAAACATGGGCGATTTTAAAAAAATACAGCCAGATTTATCACTTCTGAAACTTTTTAGATGCCAAAGGAATCAAGAAAAAACACAAATAATGGTTTAGTGTTGATGAAATGCAGTGAGCAAACGGCCAATGTTCCCTAAGCACTCTGTCTGTTGTTGTCCCTTCAGCTCTCTTCCGTCATTTCTCCTGACTTTTGGAATTCTGAAGTAGGCTAAATGTCTCACATGCTCATCCCGATTTCCATAATTATTTGCAGCGCAAAAATGGACATTTTCGGCGGGTTTTAACGGGCCCCCTACGTTCAGATTCAGATTCAGATTCAACTTTAATTGTCGTTATCAGTGTACAGTACAGAGACATCGAAATGCAGTTAGCATCTCCCTGGACGATGGAGTTGGGAACAATGGTAAGTGCCTACCTGCAGTAAATAGCGTGTAATCCATTTGGTGCAGCGTAGCAACAGTACGGGTCATGGGTCGTGACCCGACTGCCGTGAAACCTCCCTATATGTGTGCGTGTGTGTGTGTGTGTGTGTGTGTGTGTGTGTGTGTGTGTGTGTGTGTGTGTGTGTGTGTGTGTGTGTGTGTGTGTGTGTGAATATGTGTGTGTGTGAATATGTGTGTGTGTGTGTGTGAATATGTGTGTGTGTTTGTGTGTGTGTGTGAATATATATATGTGTGTGTGTGTGTGTGTGTGTGTGTGTGTGTGTGAATGAGTCCGTGTGTGTGTGTGTGAATATGTGTATGATAATGTGTGTGTGTGTGTGTGTGAATGAGTGTATGTGTGTGAGAATGTGTGTGCAAATGAGTCTGTGAATGTGTGTACATGTGTCCGTGTGTGTATGAATGAGTCTGTGTGTGTATGTGTGTGTGTGAGTGTGAATGAGTATGTGTGTGTATGTGTGTGAATTGTGTGTGAAAGAGTTTGTGTGTGTGTATGAGTCTGTGTATGTGTGTGAATGTGTCTCTGTGTGTGAGTCTGTGTGTGTGTGTGTGTGCGAATATGTGCGTGTGTATGTGTGTGAGTGTGTGTAAATATGTGTGTGTGTGTGTATGTGTGTGTGAATATGTGTGTGTATGTGTGTGTGAATGTGTGTGTGTGTGTGTGAATATGTGTGTGTGTGTGTGTGTGTGTGTGAATGTGTGTGTGTGCATGAATATATGTGCTTGTGTGTGCATGAGTATATGTGCGTGTGTGTGTGTGAATATGTGTGTGTGTGTGAATATGAGTGTGTGTATGTGTGAGTGCGAGTGTGAATGCGCGTGAATATATATATGTGTGTGTGTGTGTGTGTGTGAAATAATATAGTATTTCGTAGTTCAGAGCATATTTGTTAAGTTTAATAGCGTGACGGCTGTCAGGAAGAAGCTGTTCCTCAATGTAGATGTTACAGTTTTCAGTGTGTGAATGAGTCGGTGTGTGTGTGTGTGTGTGTGTGTGTGTGTGTGTGTGTGTGTGTGTGTGTGTGTGGGTGGGTGTGTGTGAATGAGTGTATGTGTGTGAGAATGTGTGTGCAAATGAGTCTGTGAATGTGTGTAAATGTGTCCGTGTGTGTATGAATGAGTCTGTGTGTGAGTGTGAATGAGTCTGTGTGTGTATGTGTGTGTGTGAGTGTGAATGAGTCTGTGTGTGTATGTGTGTGAATTGTGTGTGAAATAGTTTGTGTGTGTGTGTGTATGAGTATGTGTATGTGTGTGAATGAGTCTGTGTGTGTGGCTGTGTTTGTGCATGTGAGTGTGTGAGGTGGAGTGTGTGTGTGCTCAACAAATTACACAAATAACATAGTCTTTCATAGTTCAGGGCTTATTTGTTATGTTTAATAGCGTGATGGCTGTCAGGAAGAAGCTGTTCCTCAATATAAATGTTACAGTTTTCAGATTACAAAAGTCGGACGTGACTGCAGAAGTCGGGCATCAGTCAGCCCACAAGCTGTGCGAGTCCAAGAAGGAACTGCAGATGCTGGAAGATCGAAGGTACACAAAATGCTGGAGAAACTCAGCGGGTGCAGCAGCATCTATGGAGCGAAGGAAATAGGCAACGTTTCGGGCCGAACCCCTTCTTCAGACTGATCGGGGGGGGGGGGGGGGGGGGGGGGAGAAGGAAAGAAAAAAGAGGAGGAGCCCGAAGGCTGGGGGATGGGAGGAGACAGCAGGAGGGTTGAGGAAGGGGAGGAGACAGCAAGGACTAACAAAATTGGGAGAATTCAATGTTCATGCTCCCAGCAGACTCCCCAAGCGGAATATGAGGTGCTGTTCCTCCAATTTCCGGTGTTGCTCGCTCTGGCCATGGAGGAGACCCAGGACAGAGAGGTCGGTTACGGAGTGGGAGGGGGAGTTGAAGTGCTGAGCCATCGGGAGGTCAGGTAGGTTCTTGCGGACCGAGCGGAGGTGTTTGGCGAAACGATGGCCCAACCTCCGCTTGGTCTCAGCGATATAGATCTGCTGACATCTAGAGCAGCGGATTCAATAGATGGGGTTGGAGGAGATGCAGGTAAACCTCTGTCGCACTTGGAACGACTGCTTGGGTCCTTGAATGGAGTCGAGGACGGAGGTAAAGGGACAAGTGTTGCATTGCTTGCGATTGCAAGGGAAAGTGCCCGGGGATGGGGTGGTACGGGAAGGAAGGGAAGAATTGACAAGGGAGTTATGGAGGGAGAGGTCTTTGCGGAAGGCAGATGTGGGGGGAGATGGGAAGATGTGGCGAGTGGTGGGGTCACGTTAGAGGTGGCGAAACTGACGGAGGATAACTTGTTGTACGTGACGGCTGGTGGGGTGAAAGGTGAGGACTAGAGGGACTCTGCCCTTGTTGCGAGTGGGGGATGGGGAGAGAGAGCAATGTTGCGGGTATGGAAGAGACCCTGGTGCGAGCTTCATCTATGGTGGAGGAGGGGAACCCCCGTTCCCTGAAGAATGAGGACATTTCACATGCCCTGGTGTGGAACGCCTCATCCTGGGAGCAGATGCGGCGTAGACGGAGTAATTGGGAGTAGAGGATGGAGTCCTTACAGGAAGCAGGATGGGACGAAATGTAGTCCAGATAGCCATGGGAGTCAGTGGGTTTATAGTGGATGTCGGTGGGAAGTCTATCACCTGCATTGGAGATAGTGAGGTCAAGGAATGGTAGGGAAGTGTCGGAAATGGTCCAGGTGTATTTGAGTGCCGGATGGAAGTTAGTGGTGAAGTGGATGAAGTCAGTCAGTTGTGTGCGGGTGCAGGAGGTGGCACCAAAGCAGTCGTCGATGTAGCGGAGGTAGAGGTCGGGGATGGGGCCCTGGTACGTATTGAACAAGGATTGCTCGATGTAACCGACAAATAGGCAGGCATAGCTGGGGCCCATGCGTGTGCCCATAGCTACGCCTTCTATTTGGAGGAAATGGGAGGAGTCAAGCGTGGTTATTGAGGGTAAGGACCAGCTCCGCTAGGCGGAGTAGAGTGTCAGTGGCCGGGCATAGGTTGATTCTCTGGTCGAGTAAGAACCGGTGGGCTTTGAGACCATCCTGGTGGGGGATGGAGGTGTAGAGTGACTGGACGTCCATGGTGAAGATGAGGGGGTGAGGGCCTAGAGAATGGAATGCGCGGAGACGACGGAGAGTGTATGAGGTGTCTTGAACATAGGTAGGGAGGGATTTAACCGAGAGGGATAGGATGGAGTCAAGGTATTTGGAAATGAGTTCGGTGGGGCACGAACAGGCAGAGACAATGGGTCTACCGGGACAGTCAGGTTTGTGGATTTTGGGGACAAGGTAAAATCGGGCCGTGCGGGGCTGTGGAACGATGAGGTTGGAGGCTCGGTCGGGTAGGGCGTGGGAGTTGATTAAGTCGGTAATGGTGCTGGAGATGGTGGCCTGGTGCTCGTCAGTGGGGTCATGGTCCAGGGGTAGGTAGGAGGAGGTGTCCGAGAGTTGGCGCGTGGCCTCAGCTTTGTAGAGATCGGCGCGCCAGACTACCGCGGAACCTTCCTTGTCAGCGGGTTTGATAACCCAATCTGGGTTGTTGAGGAGTGATTCGATGGCAGTGCGTTCTGGGGGGGAGAGATTGGAGTGAGACAGGGGAGTGGAGAAGTTGAGGCGGTTGATGTCGCGACGGCAGTTTTGGATAAAGAGTTCTAGGGCCGGAAGATGACCGCGAGGGGGGTTCCACGAAGAGAGGGTGCGTTGGAGGCGGGAAAAGGGGTCATCAGTGGGGTGCGAGGACTCCTTCCCATGGAAGAAAGCTGTGAGGCTTAGGCGACGGTAGAAGAGCTCCAGGTCGTGGTGGGCGCGGAACTCATTGAGGTGGGGACGGAGGGGGACAAAGGTAAGACCTCCGTTGAGGACAGACCGTTGGGTGTCGGAGAGTTAGTAAATCCCCAGGCCGCTGCAGGGCCTCTAGCGGTCCACTCGGCCAATCGTCTCTGGCAAGCCTGCACTCACACTGTACGCTGGTGGCCGTTGTCTGCGGGCGACCTCGGAATGTGTAGTGTGCTTCCGAAGGAGCGGGAGATGAGCGTTTAGCCCGCTCAAGGACACAAATCATCACTCAGTCCGACTAACCTTTCCTGGAGATGGTGGGACGTGTACGAAAGGGCTGAGCTCGTTTCTTGACTGTAAGGGAAAAATATCTTGGCTGGCAGATTTTTCGTGTGGACCCGACCCGTATCTCCACTCCAGGCCCCCACGGGCCTCAACCGGCGACTGCGCCGACACTCCCCTCTCCATCGTCCACCACCGTGCCGGGCCGTTGCCTCACCTCTGTTCCAGGCTCAGCACCAGGCCCACAATCTCCACGATGCAGACTCCCACACCAAGTGATCTGCTGGGTCCTACTGCACCCCCTTTCTACAGGAAATCACAGTTGTGATGGGTCTTCCCCTTCCTCCTCTTTTAACCATGTTACCCCAACTAGACCCCACCTATAGAATATAACTCACGCACCTTCCTCTCTGAACACCGCCTACCAGATCTCCCCTCGACCTTAGTCCACTCCTCGGCCGCCCTCTGACACTACCCCCACACTTGTCGTGTCTTCACCACACCCTATCCTCCCCCTTTCTGATGTGGAATGGTATGCCTTCCACATAGGCCTCACCTTCGTCCACTCCGCCCCCACCCCGCCCAGTTCCGGGTCCGCCACGATGTACAGCTCCCTCCTCCGTGCCTTTTCCTACGGGAAGGAATCCTCACGCGCAGCCATGACCTCTTCTCCAGTTCCATCATCCCCCTCCTCTCGGACTCCCCAGAACGGCTTTCTACCCGCTCTAGACCTCTTTTTTTCCAAATGCCGGCGTGACATCAAGCGTCTCAACAGTTCCACTACCCTTACCTACTTTAAACCAACCCAATATGAACGTACAACGCTCCGGTCACCTTGCAGCAACCCTGACATTATAATAAATCCCGCCGACAAGGGAGAAACCGTGGTAATCTAGCGATCTAAACTCTACCAGGCTGAGGCCAGGCGACAACTCTCTGACACCTCCTCTCACTTACCCTTGGACCATCTTCCTCAGATGACCGCCAGGCCTTAATCTGGCATGTAATGTATTCCTTTACTGCATGGGGGACACGATTTGGAGGCGCGATTTCTTGGTGGCCCCGCGCGCGCGCACGCGGACGCACATACGCGAGGCTTCGGGTGTGGGCCCTGTGGACGGTAACATCGAGCGCTGACCTGTTTGGTGACCGATTCCGAACTACAGCAACAGCAGCTTCGTCCGCCACGAATCGTGGGGCTTAAATCGGCCCATTTGTGGAGCCTTTCATCGCCCGCGGCTGGTGGGGGCTTCAACATCGGGTCCTCGGTAGCCTCGACACAGCAGTTTGATTTTAAACCGCGCCGGGCGACGAAAGCCGCCGCGAACGTGCCGATTCAGCCCCTATACAACGACTGATGCCCGGTTGAATCATTCAAAACCTACAATGTGATAAATAATACTAAAGCAAATAAAATGGAAACAAACAGAAGAACCAACTTTGGAGGGGAGAGAAAGAGAGAGAGAGCTGGGGAAAAAAGTACTAAATTACGTGTGGACCGTGAATGAGGGACTTACCTGCAACGCAGCCTGGAAACCCGTTCTACCCGTTTAAATCTTTCCCATCCACCAATAAATCCAATTGGTTCAAATGGTAATGGTACCCGCATCAGAAAGCTTTAAGAAATTATCCGTGAATACCTTCAGTAAAACTTGAAGGTCAAAACACAATTGATGGCACATCGTGTTAATACGATGTTAATAGAGACATTTAACACGCGCTTAACAGTGACAACCCCACTGTCTCGCGGAAAGCGGAAATTTTAACATATTTTTTCTCACCGAATTTCAAAATCCGGATTACAAGACATGGGGGGGGGGGGGATTGCCACCGCGTCTCAAAATATGGGGGGGGGGGGGACGTGCCTCCCGGGATTTCCGCCCATTCTGAAAACGGCATTGTGGTATTCACTTGGTCAGATCTGGAACCTTCTTAACAGATCTTAAGACTGCTGGCACCTCTTCAGTCATACTGGTTAAAGGACGGCCAGGAATGTTTTCTCGTAATCCCAGAGAATAAAGTCAACATCTTATGGTGAAACAGATGGGTGAGGTGGAGTATGGAGGAGAAGGAGCACCGCTACACTGTTCATAAATGAATGTCTTATTTCAATATTGTGGGATACATACAGGAAGGCACTTCAGATGTATAGATCCAACTGGAATAAAACGTATGTCTTCACGAGGCTGTAATTGCATCACACCCCTCTCATCGGTTCCCATGAGCTAGATGAATAGTGTGCGCGCACGCAGCAGAGAGATTTCATTAAAATAACATGGATTCCGCATATGGCGATTTAAGTTTCTCCAATAAAACGTTAATGTCTTTAGAGTTAATAGCATCGAAGGAGCGCAATTTCTGTGCGTCTTTTCACGAATTATGTCGAGACAAAGAGGTAAGGCTAATTATTTTGCTGTATTTTGAGTGAAATGTCTGATCCGGGCCTACGTGTAGTTACAGTTCTGAAATCGTGACCAACACTTTGTGATTTCAATATAGTTGATGAAAAACAAGGATTTGATCAGGAATTGTTGCTTTTTAAATGGCCAGGCCAACCAACATGACCATGAATGTTCTAGCAAAGTGTTATTGAGGTCATGTGCATGCACGGAGTTATATATCCGCATAGTGGGGAGCATCAAAGCATAACATACTCAGGATCAACGTGTATTTGGGACGGTGAAGCGCGGGTCGTAACAAATACCGGGATCCTGTGTATCGGACACCATTTAAAGTTGGTCAAAGAGTAAAGCAGAGGCAAGTAATACCTGCAGAAAATAACGAATGCGCTGTAGAAGAGGGTAAGACCATAAATGACTGCCGAGTGAATCTTAAAATGAAACGAGGAAGTTCAAGGGGAGTGAAGCAGCTCCCAATCGCTGACGGGATTCGGATAAACCCGTAGGTAATTTAGATGTATATTTGGGGCAAATGTGTAATTACGTGAAGAAATGGACACAAAATGAAATATCTGTGTGAGGAGCCGGAAGATATATGCCAGGTCTTTAATGAATGGACACACCGAGAGATCTCCTCGGTTGCGACGGTTTGAACTGAGTGACTCAGAGGATGAAGCAGTCTAATTTAAAAGTATTTTCTTCAAGAAAAAGAAAACATTGTTTTGGAAATCCTCCCGATTAAATCCACAATTCAAAGTATATATATTTGGTATATGTTTAAACACAAAGAAAACAATATACAGTTCATTACAGTATGGATAACTACAACTAATTTCCGTAGACAAAAATGCTGGAGAAACATTAGCGGGTGAGGCAGCATCTATGCAGCGAAGGAATAGGTGACGTTTCGGGTCGAGACCCTTGTTCAGACAATTATCTTCACTGCTTGAACATTTTAGTATGGTCAATAGCTTTACCGATTTGCGCATTTTCAATGGAAGCATATTATAGCTGCCAAATCATCGCTGAATATACAAGTAACGTTTGCTGGGACGGATACTTTAATTGCGATCACCTCAAAAGCTTCTGGGAGAAGAGAAGCCAGACGCTCAAACTTAGTCTTGTCAAGGTTAACCCTCTTGAGAACATCAAAACCCCGAATATGCCAATGGTCATACCTGATTTGCAAGATGATTAAGTGAGTCTGATCTGGAAGATTGCTTCCTCCCTCTCATATCGGTGAGAAACATCTTAAGTAGATAATTTCTAGTTTGATTTAGGTTTAACGTACCCATTGTCTTACATTGTCAGGCGTACAGTACGATGAAGTGTGCTTCGCACGCATTTCTTCAAAAGGAATGGTACAGAGTACAAACGTTGTGACATCATGATACAGAGGTACAGGTTGCTGGCGAGACTACACAGTGTACTTTGATCATGTCTGGTTAACGACCTATAATGCGTGAGCCTGCAGCCTTGTCATACGGACAGGTTGGGACGAGTGGGTCATTTTTCTTCAGAGCACAGACGGTTCGGGATCACGTTATGGGTGACCAACAATACATTCAGGGGCATAGATGAAGTGAATACTTGTTGTTTCAGAGCATCTATACTATTACTAAAACGCTCATCTTGACCATTTCCGGTTTGCGTTGTGATTAAATTTGCGCTACAACGCTACCCTATATCGCTAGGATATTTTCACCAACTTACTCAACGATCTCCACTGCTCCAAGGCCACAAGTTTTGTTCCTACCGGTGAAATATGAGAACATTTATGAAGGTTTAAAAAATCGTGAGAGCAGCAAATTTCAGAGAACCCGCCGGTTGGAGCCGATAAAGCCGCTGTATGGCGTCAGGAAAGGCGCTGTGTGGACTCGGGAAAGCCGCTGTGTGAAGTCGGGAAAGCTGTTGAGTGGAGTCAGGAAAGCAGCTGTGTGGAGTCGGGAGGAGCTGTGTGGTGCACGGCCGGTGGCCGCTGAGTGGAGTTCCTGCCTCTCACACAAAGCCCCCCTCCCCCCTCACATCGCCCTTCCTCCATCCCCCCTTTCCCCCTCCCCTGTTCCCAACACATCTCCTCCTTCCCCTTCCCCTCCACCCTCCCTTCCCTCTTCCCCACCTCCCCCTTCCTCCTCACACATCCACCCTCCCCCCCACACACACCCACACATCCAACGGGTCCCCGTAGTCTAGTAGTATTATAAAACCAGACTGCATAGGATTACTGTGATCAATTTGAGATTTAAAATGAATGTCAAACCAACGTCTCATTTCGGATATTGAACCGAATCTGCAATGCGTTTTCAGGGGAAGTTACTGAAGAGGATACAAATGTGAAGAGTTAAGAAGGCTTCTGATAATTGCAGCGATTGGTAAATGAGACTGGCTCTGTAGGCCCACTTGATCGGACCTGTACAAAGTGGGCTGAAGGGCATGTGTTTATGCTGTATAACTATAAGACTTTGATTGAAAAGGTGCCTAAGAAATACCGTTAAAAATGGTGTACGTCGGTAAACAGGAAGATACCAAACTAATATAAATTAACGGAAATTAAATAAGAAATATAGACGCTAGCTATCTTTATACTCTTTTATCTGTATATATGTATTGCCTATTGTAGATGGGTTATGCATGCAACCTATAATGTAGTTACCGCATCACCACTAACCACGCCCCATCATATTAGTATAACTGTAGTATCCTCCCTTTGTTCCTCCCACTAGGTCCCAGTACGCCTGAAGGCTGGATGCAGTCAGTGCTGGGACGTGTGTGCCATGTGCTATATTAAACTCTCAGTAAAGGTTACAGTGTGTCAGCTATCACGCCTTTACATGGTGTCAGAAGTTTAAACGGGTTTCCCGTTTATCGGTTTTTATTTATTTTGTCCCCGTTAGTGCCCAGTGTTGGGTTTCCCTTGACATGGCATCCTCATGCCGAAAGCCATCTCCCCTTGTCTTCGACGCTGACATTGCGGAGCGATGGTCGACTTTTGTGATGGACTACACTCACTACGTCAATATTGCGCACCGGAACGACCCAGCCGCGGTCAAAGCATCACTCCTGCTGAACCTGGCCGGTCCCGACGCAATGAAGAGAGCTCAAGCCTTTGTCTACGAACCAGCAGTCCTGGATGACAACGACCAGCCGGTCGAGCCAGCTGAATCGGCCGACGACCCGGTATGTCTTTTGCGCAAGTTCGCGGAGATATGCGACCTGCCCTCAAACCGTATACTGGAGCGGGCCAGGTTCTTCTCACGCAAGCAACAGCCGGATGAACCTGTTGAGTGCTTCATCGCTGACCTGCGGCACCTTGCCCAGCGGTGCCGATTTGAAACCATGCGCGACCAGCTCACCAGGGACATTCTCGTCACTGGCATGATTGATCAGAAGCTACGTGCCGACCTGCTGCAAAGGCCTGACCTAACCCTGACTCAGGCGATGCATGCGTGCCGCATTGCCGAAGTGGTCACCCCTCCGCATGGGCAGAGGGGGTCTGACAACCGAGCCATAAATCTAACTGGTGTTGCTGGACAACGACGTATGAGGGACAACTTTCGCCCTCCACCGCGGCCCGTTCGTACATCCCGGGTCCCGCGATCTCAAAAGTGTCCAAACTGCAATTACGTGCACTCCACGGAGTCACAGTGCCCAGCCCTCGGGAAGACCTGCAATTTCTGCGGGAGAATGAACCATTTTGCAACTGCCTGCCGGTCCCGTGGGAAAGTGCCCTCAGCTCCCAGACAACTCCTAAACAACCTTCTGCAAGTTGATAGCGAGATGGATTCTCAGTCCTCTGTTGACACTGCCCCCAGCTCTGAGAACAGCTATTCCACGGGAGATGTAAGTGTTTACACTCTCCTCCACAGCCGATCTCGCCTCCCCGATCCTTCTGTGAACATAACTGTAAACAATAAGTCCTTCTCTGCTAAGCTGGACACGGGGGCGAAAGTGAACGTAATGTCAACAAAGCTGTTCCACCTGATAAGGAATAATGAGCTGCTGATTGCAGATCGCTCTGTTTTGCGTGCCTATGGGGGAGAGGAACTAACACCTGTGGGGAGGGCGACCTTCCACTGCGTGCTGCAGAAATCTTCCCAGGACCTGTCTTTCTTTATTCTGGACTGTGACTGTGTGACGTTGCTGAGCAACCAGGCCTGCCAGGATCTTGGTCTGGTGTCTTTTGACCGTACGGTCCACGAGGTGCAAGCTGTGATGGATCCACTATCCGAGTACCCAGACCTGTTTGACGACAAGTTGGGGAAGCTGCCGTTGGTGTACAAGATCGTGACTGACCCATCTGTGGTGCCTGTGATTCCGTCCACCCCATAGAGTGTCGTTCGCCATGAAGGGCAAGGTGGAGAGCATGCTGAAAGACATGGTCAACATGGGAGTGCTGGAGGCTGTCAGCGATCCAACCGAATGGGTCTCCACCATGGTCGCCACGTTGAAGAAAGGAAAAAATGAGATACGGGTATGCATCAACCCCAAGGACTTGAATATGGCGATTAAACGGCCCCACTACCCCATGAGGACTGTCGAAGATGTTGCCGCCCAGGTGGGACAAGCCACAGTGTTCTCCGTCCTCGATGCCAGAAGTTCGTTTTGGCAGATACCCCTGGACAAACGCTCCACGGACCTGACCACGTTCAGCACGCCCTTCGGCAGGTTTAAGTTTTTGCGGATGCCGTTCGGCATCAACTCCGCCAGCGAGGTATTTCAGCGTTCAATGGAACAATTGTTTGCAGGTCTGCCCTGCGCGATCATTGTAGGACGACATTCTGGTCTATGGGAGGGATGTGGCCGAACATGACCGCAACCTCCGACGGATTTTGGACCGTGCTCGGCAGATAAATTTGAAGCTTAATCGGTCAAAGTGCAAGTTCCGGGTGCCTGAGGTCACATATGTTGGCCACATTTTCACGGCCCAGGGGTTGAAGCCGGACCCGCAAAAGACCAGCGCCATCTCAGAGCTGCCCGCCCCGACAGACGTTGTCAGTCTACAGCGTTTCCTGGGTATGGTGAACTACCTGGGAAAGTTTATCCCCGACCTCAGCGAGTTGAGCGCACCCCTGAGACAACTCACAAAAAAGGACATTGCCTGGGCATGGTTTCCACACCACCAGCAGGCGTTTGATCTGCTAAAGACGAGGCTGGTCAGCACACCTACCCTGAAGTTCTTTGATCTACTGCGTCCGATCGTGGTCACTTGCGACGCCTCTCGATTTGGACTGGGTGCTGCCTGCCTGCAACCCCACGCTGGTGACTCGCTGCTGCCCATCTCCTATGCCTCCAGGACCATGACGGACACAGAGCAGCGCTATGCACAGATAGAGAAGGAGCTGCTGGCGGTGGTTTTCGCGTGTTCGAAGTTTAAGGACTTCCTATTTGGCACCAGGTTCACCGTTGAGACGGATCACCAGCCACTGGTAACGATACTGAACAAGCCTATACACTGCGCTCCTGCCAGGCTACAGCGGATGATGCTGCAGCTACAGCGCTTTGACTTTAAAATCATATATAAGAGGGGCACCGAGATGCATGTGGCTGATGCACTGTCCCGGGCCCCCCGGGCCTCCTGCGACCAGCACCCCTTCGAGCAGTCGGACTTACAGGTACTGAACGTTAACTTCGTCCCTTCTCAGCAACTACAGTGCTTGGTTGCACATACCGCAAACGACCCCGACCTGCAGCAGCTTGCTGCTGTCATCAAGCGCGGGTGGCCCACCAAACGGAATTCGTTGCCTGCCAGCGTCCACCCCTATTTTTTGGTCCGCGATGAGTTGGTCCTCCAGGACGGCATTATTATCAAAGGACACAAAGTGGTCGTCCCTGCCTCGCTGCATGGCTTGTATTTTGACGCCGCCCACATGGGGGCATCCAGGGGCAGATGCCACTATCTCGCATGCCCAGGAACAGTACTACTGGCCGGCCATGGCAAAGTACATCCAGGCCTGGGTGGATTCCTGTCCGGACTGTAACTCTCTTGCCCCGCATCAGCAAAGACAGCCGCTTTTGCAGCAGCCTGCCCCTGACATGCCCTGGTCTTCTCTGGCTGCCGATATTTTCGACTGGCGTGGGAAGCAATACCTTGTGCTAGTAGACTCTTACTCGAATTGGTTCGAGGTGGACCTCCTCCCTGCCATCACCTCCGAGATGGTGACCAGCAAACTTCGCCGTCACTTTGCCACGTTTGGTTCCCCTGTCCGGCTGCAGACAGACAACGGACGCCAGTTCACCAGCGCCGAATTTCGAGCGTTTGCTGCAAAGTGGAACTTTAATCATTTCACCAGCAGCCCGGAGTACCCGCAGAGCAATGGTCTAGCTGAACGGGCGGTCCGCAGCGCTAAGCCCCTGCTTGAACAAACCGGCCTCTCGAACGGGGATTTCTATCAGGGTCTCCTGAACCTTCGGAACATTTCCAGAGACAGTACCATGGGATCCCCTGCCCAGCGACTCATGTCCCGAGTTGTCCGCCCTCCGATGCCTATTGCCCAGCAGTCCCTGATGCCCAAAGTCCTGCAGCCTGCTGATGTCCAGCAACGCATTGCCCAGAAGAACGAGAACCAGCGCCGCTCGCATGACAAATCCTGCCGCCCTCTTTCGCCACTGATGCCTGGACAGGTCGTCCGTTTGCAGACGTCCACCGGCTACTCCCGACTTGCCACCGTCGTCGGGTTTGACAGCGCGCCACGGTCCTACCTCGTGGATTTTGAAGGGACTGTATACCGACGCAGCCGCCAGCACCTGTTGGCGGTTAACGAGCCCAAACCACCTCCTGCGATTCCGTATACCCCTCCATCGCGTGTCGAGCCTTCCTCCACTAACGTACCCTCTGCTCCCTGCATGCCACGGTCGGTCCTTTTGCCTCGGGTACCCCCCCCTGCTCCTCCCGGTTTTGCTCCTCAGGCTCTGTTGTCCCCTGCAAGGTCTTCTCTTTCTCCCACTTCTGCTCATTCTACCCCTTCTGTTTCACCTGGCTCACCTGTGCCTCTCCGTTCCCCCTCCAAGCTGGGTTCTCCACCCACCTTCTCTCCCCCTCCTGTTTCTGTTCCTGTCCCTCCTCCTATTCTTTCGGGTGGGGAGGGTGAAGGTGCTGTGCGCACTCGCTCGGGTCGGATTGTAAAACCTCCGGCTCGCTACGGAGAGTATGCTTAGCTTTGCAGGTTCTGTATAACAAACCTGCCATTGTTGTAACTTGTTTAAATTGTAAGGGGAAGGATGTAGATGGGTTATGCATGCAACCTATAATGTAGTTACCTCATCACCACTAACCACGCCCCATCATATTAGTATAACTGTAGTATCCTCCCTTTGTTCCTCCCACTAGGTCCCAGTACGCCTGAAGGCTGGATGCAGTCAGTGCTGGGACGTGTGTGCCATGTGCTATAATAAACTACCAGTAAAGGTTACAGTGTGTCAGCTATCACTCCTTTACAATTAGGTTGTGTTATGTGTGTAGGGGGAACATGGTTTTCTGTCTCTTCCTTTGGAGGAATGCGACTCTTTTGTCGTATCCCCCGCCCGCCCCTTCTCTGCCTCCGTCTGCGCTGAGGCCTAATGGCAGAGCTGGAGGCCTCCAGCTGCGACCGACCTTGTGGCTCCAGAAGCAGAGCCAGCCAGGACTTACCAACGCGAGGCTGGCCAAATTCGGAGCTGTGGCGGCGTTCCGATGGCAGTGGCACGACTCGGCTGAGACGGTGCTCCGGTGAGGGCGGCCCGACTTGGGGCTGAGATGGTGCTCCGGTGGCTGAGGCGGCGACGGCGACCTGAATCCGGGGCTTGACCGCGGGCCAGTGGACGACATCGTTGGGAGCTTGCAGGTCACAGGTTGGTGCCTGTTTTCTGGAGCTCCCGCAGCAACAGCTGCATCTGCTGGACTGGAGGGCGGCAGCTTAGATCCACCCCGAGCCACGGAGCTGAACCGGCCCGTTTGCGGACTTACCATCGCCCAGTGGGGTAACAACATCGCAGGCCCGGATCGCCTCAGCGCAGAGGGAGAATAAGGAGGGGAAGAGACAGTGACTTTAAGACTTTTGCCTCCATCACAGTGAGGAGGTGCCTGGTGAACTCACTGTGGTGGATGTTAATTTGTGTTTATTGTGTGTTTTTGTTGTTTATTATTATATGTATGGCTGCAGGCAACAACATTTTGTTCAGACCGAAAGATCTGAATGACAAATAAAGGATCTAATCTAATCTATAAACATAATTTCTTGCATCAGCTATACAACCCATTGACAGGGCATCATATATATGTCACAGAAAGCTCACAAACCTTTGTGTTCCTTTGATGTAGTGGCCACTGAATCACCTCCCTAGTCACCACCTTCAGACATGATGTCGACAGGCGTTCACAAACTTTGTAGCTCTGGAATAAACAATATTAACAGAACCATCAGGTGACAATTGAATGTGAAAGAATACATTGTCTTGTAAACCAACAAACAGCATTACAGTGCAACGGAGATGTGGAAACCACCCCTTCCAAACAGTTTTGGTCTCCTAATCTGAGGAAAGACATTCTTGCCATAGAGGGAGTACAGAGAAGGTTCACCAGACTGATTCCTGGGATGGCAGGACATTCATATTAAGAAAGACTGGATAGACTCGGCTTGTACTTGCTAGAATTTAGAAGATTGAGGAGGGATCTTATAGAAACATACAACATTCTTAAGGGGTTGGACAGGCTAGATGCAGGAAGATTGTTCCCGATGTTGGGGAAGTCCAGAACAAGGGGTCACAGTTTAAGGATAAGAGGGAAGCCTTTTAGGACCGAGATGAGAAAATCATTTTTTACACAAAGAGTGGTGAATCTGTGGAATTCTCTGCCACAGAAGGTAGTTGAGGCAAGTTCATTGGTTATATTTAAGAGGGAGTTAGATGTGGCCCTTGTGGCTAAAGGGATCGGGGGTATGGAGAGAAGGCAGGTACAGGATACTGAGTTGGATGATCAGCCATGATCATATTGAATGGCGGTGCAGGCTCGAAGGGCCGAATGGCATCTACTCCTGCGCCTATTGTCTATGTTTCTAATAGACAATATGTGCAGGAGTAGGACATTCGGCCCTTCGAGCCAGCACCGCCATTCACTGTGATCATAGCTGATCATCCACAATCAGTACCCCCTTTCTGCCTTCTCCCCATATCCCGACTCCGCTGCCCAAACCCGCCCAAAGGTTCATCGGACGGCGTTACTGAGAGAGAGCTGGAGACGTCAGGCGCGAGGAGTAGCCCAGTAGGAGGATGAACTGGGTTCATGCCTACAGCCCGTCAAGGTAGGTGGAGTCGCCCCACGGGACACAAAGATGGGTGAGGAGAGGGAGGTCGGTTCACAAGAACTGCACCAGGACATCGAGAGATTTGGACTTTGAAAATGGCGAAGCCTGCATGTGTAATATGTGCTTTAAGAATTTCATTGTACAGTCACATATTGAACTAGTGAATTGTTGACCAAACATCAGTTCCTCTCAGCACTCAGCTCACCAACTGATTCATCCTCAACAGACAGGGATTATCCTTTGCTATCTTGCAAACATTCTCTATTATCATAGCTGAAAGATACAATTCTACATTAAATGGTACAACTTCTGGTCCTGAACTATCCCAGCTGTGGACAGGTGATCTCTCCCTACCTTTAAGCAACCTCTAGCATGTAAATCAAACATATTTTGTTCATCTTACCGCTGTGTGTGATCTGGCCAAGTACAAATGACTACCATTTGTTACAAGTGTAATAAAAACAATGTGTATTTACTTGTTTAAGAAGGAACTGCAGATGCTGGAAAATCGAAGGTACACAAAAATGCTGGAGAAACTCTTGGGTGCAGCAGCATCTATGGAGCGAAGGAAATAGGCAACGTTATTTGGACACTTAGGCTATTTAAAAAAGTTAATCTATTCTTAAGAATTGGATAAATGTTTAGATCTAGTAATTGAATTTTGTGATTAACTACAATTAGGTAACTAACTAATTATATGCTTTAATTTCAGGTCATCCAAGTAAGATTGTTTCATATTTGTTTCAGAATGCTTCAATCTATCTATATATTACTAAAACTCTGATCTTGACCGCTTTTGGGCCACTGTGCTGCGATTTCCGACAGAACGCTGCCACCTACGGCCGTCATTTTTGGCCACCTCGCTCAGAGCCCCCCTCCGCCTTACGGGTGCGGAGGATTTTTCCCATCGATGACAAATCAGAGAGATATTAACGTTTTTTTTAATTCACCATACTCTCTGCTGCCCATGCTGGAGGGGTCGGGAGGGACTATAAAACCAGGAAGTGGTGTGCCTCACTCAGTCTCTGGAAGATGGATGAGGCCAAGGGTCACATCTCTCTGAGCTCTGAATAACACTGAACAAATGTCAACACAACTGTGAGTCCCCTTAATGTGAGTTGAAAATGAAAATATGGTTTGTTTGAAGTAAAAAGGCACAGCCTGCAAATGGTTGTTTGGGTGCTTTGGCTTGAAGTTGAAAGGCACTACTTACTGCAAATGGTTGCTTGGGTGCTTTGGCTTGAAGTTGAAAGGCACTACTTACTGCAAATGGTGGCTAGGGAGCTTTGGCTTGAAGTTGAAAGGCACTACTTACTGCAAATGGTTGCTTGGGTGCTTTGGCTTGAAGTTGAGAGGCACTACTTACTGCAACTGGTGGCTTGGGTGCTTTGGCTTGAGGTTGAAAGGCACTTCTTACTGCAAATGGTGGCTCGGGTGCTATGGCTTGAAGTTGAAAGGCACTACTTACTGCAAATGGTGGCTTGCATGCTTTGGCTTGAAGTTAAAATGCACTTATTTGCTGTTTGCACTCTATATTGATTTTAGATAAAATGCTACCACTTGCGGCTGTGATTGTTGGCCATCTTACTCCGCTGAGCAGGTGCAGAGAATTCTTCCCATCAATGAAAATTAAAAGTGTTATTAGTGTTTTAAAAATGTTGAGAATCTCTCTCCTGTCAATCACGCCATGAAAGCCACACCTTTTCCAGTGGGAGGGGGAGGGGTTATAAAACCCAGAAGTGGCCTTGCACCCTACTGAAAGTGGTATGAAACTGCACTTGAATTTGGTGGCCTTGCACTCTGCTTGAAATGGTAGGAACATGGATTTGCATTTGGTGGCCTTGCACCCTGCTTGAAGTGGTAGGAAACTGCACTTGAATTTGGTGGCCTTGCACCCTGCTTGAAATGGTAGGAACATGGATTTGAATTTGGTGGCCTTGCACCCTGTTTGAAAAGGAGTTTCAAGGAATAGTCATGTCAACTGCCTGCCCACCAGCCGTGAGTGAGCTGCCAGTAGATCAGGATTGAGGGACTGAGCTGCCACCCCAAGAACCCATACCAGCACTCCAGAGAGCCTCCCCCCCCCCCCCCCCCACTAACCACCAATATTGGAATTTGTGTAGAGGTGGAATATTGCGTCGGGGGACCAGCCCTCCCGTGTGAACAATGGGTCCCACTTAGTCTAGTAATAACTGAAAATTTTGTTCAGTTCTCTTAATTTTTAAGAAAGTTATGGGCTTTTGACTGTCCTCGATCACAGCTTTTGGGTTAAGTCAATGGTAAAGCAATAGGGAACAAGGTGCTAATTTCCCAGTATGAAAATGGCCATAACTTTTTTTAATACTGAAGATATGAAAGTGAATTAGGTGTCAAATTATACTTATTTTTATGCTTTATCTGATGGGATAAATTGCAAACTTGATACATCTGCACTTTAGTCTGTTTTGACTATTTTGCTGTTGTAATGTACTTTGCACAAACAATGTTCTCGGGGTATCATAGAAACATAGACAATAGGTGCAGGAGTAGAGGCCATTCGGCTCTTCGAGCCTGCACCGCCATTCAATATGATCATGGCTGATCATCAAACTCGGTATCCTGCCTTCGCTCCATATCCCCGATCCCTTTAGCCACAAGGGCCACATCTAACTCCCTCTTATATATAGCCAATGAACTGGCCTCAACAACCTCCTGTGGCAGAGAATTCCACAGATTCACCACTCTCTGTAAAAAATGATTTTCTCATCTCGGTCCTAAAAGACTTCCCTTATCCTTAAACTGTGACCTCTAGTTCTGGACTTCCCCAACATCGGGAATAATCTTCCTGCATCTAGCCTGTCCAACCCCATAAGAATTTTGTAAGTTTCTATAAGATCCCCCCTCAATCTTCTAAATTCTAGCGTGTACAAGCCGAGTCTATCCAGTCTTTCTTCATATGAAAGTCCTGCCATCCCAGGAATCAGTCTGGTGAACCTTCTCTGTACTTCCTCTATGGCAAGAATGTCTTTCCTCAGATTAGGAGACCAAAACTGTACGCAATACTCCAGGTGTGGTCTCACCAAGACCCTGTACAACTGCTGTAGAATCTCCCTGCTCCTATACTCAAATCCTTTTGCTATGAATGCTAACATACCATTTGCTTTCTTCGCTCCCTGCTGCACCTGCATGCCTACTTTCAATGACTGGTGTACCATGACACCCAGGTCTCGTTGCATCTCCCCTTTTCCTAATCGGCCACCATTCAGATAATATCTAAGCCTAAATTTTAGTAACTACTTAAGTTATGATGTCGGATGGAAGCTGCATACCCAAATCTCGTTGCACTTATCAGGGCTCTCGCTTAACTTTTTTCCCTGTTGCCAGCCGGACAACCTTGACAGCTTTTTAGGTTGCCAATTGACAGTTTAGGTGGTCATTTAAGATGGCTTGCATGACGCGTGCGATAATGTGCTCGGACGAAGTGCGTAGTTACCAGTCGGAATTATACTCAATGAAGCATTCACATATTATTTCTGCTTCAAATAAAGTCACAAACTAAACATTCACCAATCAAGACATGATATATCCCACAATGACATGCAGCAAAATTATAAGGCAGTATCTCAACTCTTTTTACACAATGCAATTAATGCAATTTCTATTAGTTCTTTCCACTTCCAAACAAAAATGTGGTTGAATTATTCAGCGTATGATCAACCTGTGTCAATAAATCCTGGACCATTAGAAGTTAGAAGGCAGTCGTACAGAATGGATGGATTGAGGCAGGTGAATTAGTACGTGTTGGTTGGAGTAGGTAAAATTGTGAGGGGAGAGCACGGGGGATGTCAGTGGTGTTGAATGGGGGGGGGGGGGGGGTTCAGTACGGGATGGATGGGGTAGACAAAAGTGCTGGAGAAACTCAGCGGGTGAGGCAGCATCTATGGAGTGAAGGAAATAGGCAACGTTTCGGGTCGAGACCCTTCTTCAGACTGTTCCCCCCATTCTTCTTGAATGGAAGGATCAGTACAGGATGGATGGGAGGGAGATCAGCGCAGGATGAATGGGGGGGGGGAGGTCAGTACAGTGTGGATCGGAGGGTCTGTGCAGGATGAATGGGTGATCACTACAGGATGAATGAGGGGAAGGTGCAGGGTAAATCGAAGGTGGGTCAGTACGGGATGAATGCGTGGATTAGTACAGGATGGATGGGGAATCAGTACAGGATGGATGGAGGAGGTGCAGGATGGATGGGAAAGGAGTAAGTACAGGGTGAATTTGGGGAACCAGTGTAGGATGGATGGGGGGGGGGTGGCAGGAGAATTAATGCGAGGTGGATAGGGTGATCAGCGCAGGATGAATAGATTGGGGGGTGGGGGGAGATGGGGAGGGGAGCACAGGTGATGTCAGTGAGGACTGAATAGAGGCGGGAATGGGGATCAGTGCTGGATGTAGAGGAGGGGTCCCGGGATAAGTGGGGGGGGGGGGGGGGCGTACAAGAGAGAGAGAGAGAAGGGGGCGAGGTGGGGAGGAAGGAGGGTCAGCGCTCCTCGGACAACATCGCCCCGCTGCCTTGGCCGTTGGGTATTCCTCACCACCGCCTCCCTCCTCCGCCAGCCAACGGGGCCTAGCGGTGCAGCTCAAAGATCCTATAGCTATAGGGTCTATGGTGCAGCTGCTTCAGAAGTGTCGAAGCGAATGACGGGCCGCTGCTTGCAAACCCGCGCTTTCAATACAAACCCTCCCGCACGCCAAGGCCTCCCCCTCCCTCCCTCCCTCCTCCCGGCCGCGGCGTGCGGGAGGGTTTGTATTGAAAGCGCGGGTTTGCAAGCAGCGGCCCTTATCAGGGCGGGCGGGGGGCGGGAGGAGGAGATGGAGCTGCTGTTCGGGGCCCGTCATTCGCTGTGACCCTTCCTCACCCCGCACCTAGTATCTTTCCCACGCAATACAGCCGTCACCGCCAACACAAAACGTCGCGTTCCTTTTCTCCAGAGATGCTGCATGACCCGCGGAGTTACTCCAGTTTTTTGTGTCTATTTTCGGTACAAACCAGTATCTGCTTTAGTTGCCCGGCGGCGCTTTGAGTGGTCAATGGCACCCGGGCAACAATTAATTTCGAGCCCTGCCTTGTGTCCGCACTGTATCTCTTTCTTCCTCTCTCTCTCTCTCTGTCTAGCCCTGTGTCCCTCTCTGTCTCTTTCTGTCTGTCCGTCTCTCTCTCTCTCTCTCTCTCTCTCTCTCTCTCTCTCTCTCCCCACACTGGTCACACCAGCTTCTAATTTTCAGCCGGTTTCCTTTACTGTGTCTCTCTCTCTGTCTGTCTCTCTCTCTCTGTCTATATCTGTCTCTCTCTCCCTCTCTCTCTCTGTATCTCTCATTGTCTCTCTCTCTCTGACTCTCCCTCTATCTCTCCCACTATATATATATATATATCACCCTGTCTGTCTCTCTTTCTCTCACTCTCTTTCTCTGTCTTTCTCTCTGTCTGTCTGTTTCTCTCTCACTCTCACTCTGTCTGGCTCTCTCTGTGTGGCCCTCTATCTGTCTCTCTCTTTCCCTGTCTCTCACTGTCTCTCTCTCTGTCTCTCTCGCTCTCCCCCTCTCTCACTCTCCCTCCCCCCCCCTCTCTCTCTCTCTCTCTCTCTTTCTGGCTCTCTCTCTCTCTCTCCCTCTCTGGGACAGAGGATTTGGGTGAACTTAGACCCATTCCTGCCAACCGTGGGCCTAACTGCAGATAGATACATAACGTACTCAACACACAGGACAGGAAAGAGAACTTATCTGCAAATAGAAACGCCATTGTCCAGGACTGATATTTATAAGGACTCGTTCTTTGTAAGAACCGCAATGGAATGGAATAAACGAGACAACAATGTCGTCTAAATGTTTAAGAAGGAACTGCAGATGCTGGAAAATCGAAGGTAGACACAAAATGCTGGAGTAACTCAGCGGATGAGGCAGCATCTATGGAGCGAAGGAATAGGTGACGATTCGGGCAGACACTTCTTCAGACTCAAGAACCATTTCCTTCACTCCATAGATGCTGCCTCACACGCTGAGTTTCTCCAGCATTTTTGTCTAACGAGTCAAATCACCTTCACTGGACAATAGACAACAGGTGCAGGAGGAGGCCATTCGGCCCTTCGAGCCAGCACCGCCATTCAATGTGATCATGCTGATCATCCCCAATCAGGACCCCGTTCCTGCCTTCTCCCCATATCTCCTGACCCCGCTATCTTTAAGAGCCCTATCTAGCTCTCGCTTGAAAAAACATCCAGAGAACCGGCCTCCACCGCCTTCTGAGGCAGAAAATCCCACAGACTCACAACTCTCTGGGTGGAAAAGCTTCTCCTAATCTCAGTCCTAAATGGCCACAGATTCACAACTCTCTGGATGGAAAGGTTTCTCCTCATCTCAGTCCTAAATGGCCACAGATTCACAACTCTCTGGATGGAAAATTTTCTCCTCATCTTTGTTCTAAATGGCCGACGCCTTATTCTTAAACTGTGGCCCCTGGTTCTGGAGTCCCCCAACATCGGGAGCATGTTTCCTGCCTCTAGCGTGTCCAACCCCTTAACAATCTTATATGTTTCAAAAGGGAGGTTTCACGGCAGTCGGATCACGACCCATGACCCGTACTGTTGCTACGCTACTCCAAATGGATTACACGTGATGTACTGCAGGTAGGCACTTACCATTGTTTCCAGCGTAGCGGGCCCGTTAAAACCCGCTGAAATTGTCCATTTTTGCGCTGTAAATAATTATGGAAATCGGGATAAGCGTGAGAGACATTTAGCATACTTCAGAATTCCAAAAGTGAGGAGAAATTACAGCAGAACAAGAGCTGAAGGGACAACAACAGCCAGAGGGCTTGGCGAATATTGGCCGTTTGCTCACTGCATTTCATCAACAGTAAGGCATTATTTGTGTTTTTTCTTGATTCCTTTGGCATCTAAAAAGTTTTAGAACTCAGGGATCTGTGTTGGGTCCTTTGTTGTTTGTCATGTACATCAATGATCTGGATGAAGGTGTGGTAAATTGGATTAGTAAGTATGCAGATGATACCAAGATAGGGGGTGTTGTGGATAATGAAGAGGATTTCCAAAGTCTACAGAGTGATTTAGGCCATTTGGAAGAATGGGCTGAAAGATGGCAGATGGAGTTTAATGCTGATAAATGTGAGGTGCTACACCTTGGCAGGACAAATCAAAATAAGACGTACATGGTAAATGGTAGGGAATTGAAGAATGCAGTTGAACAGAGGGATCTGGGAATAACCGTGCATAGTTCCTTGAAGGTGGAATCTCATATAGATAGGGTGGTAAAGAAAGCTTTTGGTATGCTAGCCTTTATAAATCAGAGCATTGAGTATAGAAGCTGGGATGTAATGTTAAAATTGTACAAGGAATTGGTGAGACCATATCTGGAGTATGGTGTACACCTTTGGTCGCCCAATTATAGGAAGGATGTCAACAAAATAGAGAGAGTACAGAGGAGATTTACTAGAATGTTGCCTGGGTTTCAACAATTAAGTTACAGAGAAAGGTTGAATAAGTTAGGTCTTTATTCTCTGGAGCGCAGAAGGTTAAGGGGGGACTTGATAGAGGTCTTTAAAATGATGAAAGGGATAGACAGAGTTGATGTGGACAAGCTTTTCCCTTTGAGAATAGGGAAGATTCAAACAAGAGGACATGACTTCAGAATTAAGGGACAGAAGTTTAGGGGTAACATGAGGGGGAACTTCTTTACTCAGAGTGGTAGCGGTGTGGAATGAACTTCCAGTGGAAGTGGTGGAGGCAGGTTCGATGGTATCATTTAAAAATAAATTGGATAGGCATATGGATGAGAAGGGAATGGAGGGTTATGGTATGAGTGCAGGCAGGTGGTACTAAGGGAAAATAATTGTTCGGCATGGACTTGTAGGGCCGAGATGGCCTGTTTCTGTGCTGTAATTGTTATGTGGTTATAAGTGATAAATCTGGCTGTAATTTTTTTTAAATCGCCCATGGTTCTCGTGGGGTTTTACATACAAAATGAAAACGCATCTGAAGAAAAATTTACAGCCAGATTTATCACTTCTGAGAATTTTTAGATACCAAAGGAATCAAGAAAACACACAAATAATGCCTTACTTGATGAAATGCAGTGAGCAAACCCGATATTTTCAATGTTTACCAAGCACTTTAGCTGCTGTATTCCCTTCAGTTCTCGCTTCTCTATATCTTAATTTCGCTTCACTTTTGGAATTCTAAAGTTGGGTACGATGTCTCTCACACTTACCCCGACTACCACAATGTTTTCAGCGCAAAAATTCAACATTTTGGCGGTTTTTAACAGGTAGGAAAGTGCACGTTTCTAGCATTAATAACATATATCGGAAGTGACGGATGTCTTCCAGTTGGATTTAACGGCTCCGTGCGTCGAGCACTATGACCCAGTGACCTTTCGTGCAATCTCCCTATAAGATGCCCTCTCATCCTTCTAAACTCCAGAGTGTACAAGCCCAGCCGCTCCATTCTCTCAGCATATGACAGTCCCGCCATCCCGGTATTAACCTGGTGAACCTACGCTGGGCTCCCTCAATAGCAAGAATGTCCTTCCTCAAATTAGGGAACCAAAACTGCACACAATACTCC
>NW_022630614.1:0-90247 GCF_010909765.2 Amblyraja radiata | reverse complement strand
ATGTTATCTGGCGTTTTGCATATTAGGGGCACATTTCCAGAGGGCAATTGGGTTATGCCAGCATGCCATAGGGATGGGGAGGCAACCACTTTTATCTAAAGAAAACATGCAAACCTCCCCCCTGCCACACAAACAGTGGCCGGTGGTTAGAACCGAACAGAGTCTTCCGGCGCCGTGAGCAGCGGTTCTACCAGCTTGCCTACTGTCTCCACACTTATTATTGTCACATGACTGGAAAATATTGACAATATTGTGTTTTCCTGCTGTCCAAGTAGGAAGTGAGGGGGGAAAGAGGGGTGGAATTGGCAGAGAGGGAGGGCGGCGCTAGACAGAGTGGGGGGGGATGAAGTGGGGGGACCAAGAGGGGGGGGGGTGTTAAGGGGGGAAGAAAGAGAGGGTGAGAGAGAGGGAGGGGAAGAGACAGAGAGGGGAGAGAGTGGTTGGAGGGAGACCGAGGGATGTGGATAGAGGGGTGGGGTTCGGGAGAAGAGTCGACTGCTGGAGCGTTAACGCGTCGAAAGCTACAGTTTATCCGCCCGGGAGCGAGTAAACAGTTGTGGGGCCCGGGGCGAGTTAATACAGTTGTGGGCCCGGGAGCGAGTGAACACCGTTTGGGGCCCGGGAGCGAGTGTAATACAGTTTTGGCCCGGGAGCGAGTGTAATACAGTTGATCCGCCCGGGAGCGAGTGTAATACAGTTGTGGAGCCCGGGAGCGAGTGTAATACGTTGTGGGGCCCGGGAGCGAGTGTAATACAGTTGTGGGCCCCAGGAGCGATGTAATACAGTTGTGGGGCCCGGAGCGAGTGTAATACAGTTGGGGGCCCGGTGAGCGAGTGTAATACAGTTGTGGGCCCGGGAGCGAGTGTAATACAGTTGTGGGCCCGGGAGCGAGTGTACCCCAGTTGTGGGGCCCGGGAGCGAGTTAAACAGTTGTGGGGCCCGGAGCGAGTGTAATACAGTTGTGTGGCCCGGAGCGTGTAATACAGTGTGTGTCCCGGGAGCGAGTGTATACAGTTGTATCCCTCGGAGCGAGTGTAATACAGTTGTGGGGCCCGGGAGCGAGTGTGACACAGTTGTGGGGCCCGGGAGCGAGTGTAATACAGTTTTGGGCCCCTGGAGCGAGTGTAATACAGTTGTGGTGCCCGGGAGCCGAGTGTAATACAGTTGTGGGGCCCGGGAGCGAGTGTAATACAGTTGGTGGGCCCGGAGCGAGTGTAATACAGTTGTGGTGCCCGGGAGCGAGTGTAATACAGTTGTGGGGCCCGGAGCGAGTGTAAACAGTTGTGGGGCCCGGGAGCGAGTGTAAATACAGTTGTGGGTCTTGGTGAGCGAGTGTAATACGGTTGTGGGGCCCTAGCGAGTGTAATACATTTGTGGGGCCCGGGAGGAGTGAATACAGTTGTGGGCCCGGGAGCGGTGAAAACGAAGAGGAGACCGGAGAGCGAGTGAGAAGAAGTGGGGAGGGAGCGGGGTAAGAGAGTTGTGGGGGACGGAGGAGTGGAAGGAGTTTGGGGCCCGGAGCGAGTGAATACAGTTGTAGGGGCCCGGGAGCGAGTGGTAATACAGTTTGTGGGGCCCGGGAGCGAGTGTAATACAGTTGTGGGGCCCGGGAGCGAGTGTAATACAGTTGTGGGGCCCGGAGCGAGTGAATACAGTTGTGGGGCCCGGGAGCGAGTGTAATACAGTTGTGGGGCCCGGGAGCGAGTGTAATACAGTTGTGGGGCCGGGAGCGAGTGTAATACAGTTGTGGCCCGGGAGCGAGTGTAATACAGTTGTGGGGCCGGGAGCGAGTGTAATACAGTTTGTGGGGCCCGGGAGCGAGTGTAATACAGTTGTGGCCCGGGAGTGTGAATACAGTTGTGGGCCCGGGAGCGAGTGTAATACAGTTGTGGGCCCGGGAGCGAGTGTAATACAGTTGTGGGGCCCGGGAGCGAGTGTAATACAGTTGTGGGGCCGGGAGCGAGTGTAATACAGTTGTGGGCCCGGGAGCGAGTGTAATACAGTTGTGGGGCCCGGAGCGAGTGTAATACAGTTGTGGGGCCCGGGAGCGAGTGTAATACAGTTGTGGGGCCCGGGAGCGAGTGTATACAGTTGTGGGGCCCGGGAGCGAGTGTAATACAGTTGTTGGGGCCCGGGAGCGAGTGTAATACAGTTGTGGGGCCCGGGAGCGAGTGTAATACTGTGGGGCCCGGGAGCGAGTGTATACAGTTGGGGCCCGGGAGCGAGTAATACAGTTGTGGGGCCCGGAGCGAGTGTAATACAGTTGTGGGGCCCGGGAGCGAGTGTAATACAGTTGTGGGCCCGGGAGCGAGTGTAATACAGTTTGGGGCCGGGAGCGAGTGTAATACAGTTGTGGGGCCAGGAGCGAGTGTAACACAGTTGTGGGGCCGGGAGCGAGTGTAATACCGTTGTGGGGGCCCGGGAGCGAGTGTAATACAGTTGTGGGGCCCGGGAGCGAGTGTAATACAGTTGTGGGGCCAGGAGCGAGTGTAACACAGTTGTGGGGCCGGGAGCGAGTGTAATACCGTTGTGGGGGCCCGGGAGCGAGTGTAATATAGTTGTGGGGCCGGGGCGAGTGTAATACAGTTGTGGGGCCCGGGAGCGAGTGTAATACAGTTGTGGGGCCCGGTAGCGAGTGTAATACGGTTGTGGGGCCCGGGAGCGAGTGTAATACAGTTGTGGGGCCCGGGAGCGAGTGTAACACAGTTGTGGGACCGGGAGCGAGTGTAATACAGTTGTGGGGCCCGGGAGCGAGTGTAATACAGTTGTGGGGCCCGGGAGCGAGTGTAATACAGTTGTGGGGCCGGGAGCGAGTGTAATACAGTTTATCCGCACGGGAGCGAGTGTAATACAGTTGTGGGGCCCGGGAGCGAGTGTAATACAGTTGTGGGGCCCGGGAGCGAGTGTAATACAGTTGTGGGGCCCGGGAGCGAGTGTGATACAGTTGTGGGGCCGGGAGCGAGTGTAATACAGTTGTGGGGCCCGGGAGCGATTGTAACACATTTGTGGGGCCCGGGAGCGAGTGTAATACAGTTTGGGGCCCGGGAGCGAGTGTAATACAGTTGTGGGGCCCGGGAGCGAGTGTAATACAGTTGTGGGGCCCGGGAGCGAGTGTAATACAGTTGTGGGGCCCGGAGCGAGTGTAATACAGTTGTGGGGCCCGGGAGCGAGTGTAATACAGTTGTGGGGCCCGGGAGCGAGTGTAATACAGTTGTGGGGCCGGGAGCGAGTGTAATACAGTTGTGGGGCCCGGAGCGAGTGTAACAGTTGTGGGGCCCGGGAGCGAGTGTAACAGTTGTGGGCCCGGGAGCGAGTGTAATACAGTTGTGGGGCCCGGGAGCGAGTGTAATACAGTTGTGGGGCCCGGAGCGAGTGTAATACAGTTTGTGGGGCCGGGAGCGAGTGTAATACAGTTGTGGGGCCCTGAGCGAGTGTAATACAGTTGTGGGGCCCGGGAGCGAGTGTAATACAGTTGTGGGGCCCGGGAGCGAGTGTAATACAGTTGTGGGGCCCGGGAGCGAGTGTAATACAGTTGTTGGGGCCCGGGAGCGAGTGTAATACAGTTGTGGGGCCCGGGAGCGAGTGTAATACAGTTGTGGGGCCCGGGGCGAGTGTAATACAGTTGTGGGCCCGGGAGCGAGTGTAATACAGTTGTGGGGCCCGGGAGCGAGTGTAATACAGTTGTGGGGCCCGGGAGCGAGTGTAATACAGTTGTGGGGCCGGAGCGAGTGTAATACAGTTGTGGGGCCGGGAACGAGTGTAATACAGTTGTGGGGCCGGGAGCGAGTGTAATACAGTTGTGGGGCCCGGGAGCGAGTGTAATACAGTTGTGGGGCCCGGGAGCGAGTGTAATACAGTTGTGGGCCCGGGAGCGAGTGTAATACAGTTGTGGGGCCCGGGAGCGAGTGTAATACAGTTGTGGGGCCCGGGAGCGAGTGTAATACAGTTGTGGGAACCGGGAGCGAGCGTAATACAGTTGTGGGGCCCGGGAGCGAGTGTAATACAGTTGTGGGCCCGGGGGCGAGTGTAATACAGTTGTGGGCCGGGAGCGAGTGTAATACAGTTGTGGGGCCCGGGAGCGAGTGTAATACAGTTGTGGGGCCCGGGAGCGAGTGTAATACAGTTGTGGGGCCCGGGAGCGAGTGTAATACAGTTGTGGGGCCCGGGAGCGAGTGTAATACAGTTGTGGGGCCCGGGAGCGAGTGTAATACAGTTGTTGGGCCCGGAGCGAGAGTAATACAGTTGTGGGAACCGGGAGCGAGTGTAATACAGTTGTGGGGCCTGGGCGCGAGTGTAATACAGTTGTGGGCCCGGGGGCGAGTGTAATACAGGTGTGGGGCCCGGGAGCGAGTGTAATACAGTTGTGGGGCCCGGGAGCGAGTGTAATACAGTTGTGGGGCTCGGGAGCGAGTGTAATACAGTTGTGGGGCCGGGAGCGAGTGTAATACAGTTGTGGGGCCCGGGAGCGAGTGTAATACAGTTGTGGGGCCCGGGAGCGAGTGTAATACAGTTGTGGGCCCGGGAGCGAGTGTAATACAGTTGTGGGGCCCGGGAGCGAGTGTAATACAGTTGTGGGGCCCGGGAGCGAGTGTAATACAGTTGTGGGCCGGGAGCGAGTGTAATACAGTTGTGGGCCCGGGGGCGAGTGTAATACAGTTGTGGGGCCCGGGAGCGAGTGTAATACAGTTGTGGGGCCCGGGAGCGAGTGTAATACAGTTGTGGGGCCCGGGAGCGAGTGTATACAGTTGTGGGGCCGGGAGCGAGTGTAATACAGTTGTGGGGCCCGGGAGCGAGTGTAATACAGTTGTGGGGCCCGGGAGCGAGTGTAATACAGTTGTGGGGCTCGGGAGCGAGTGTAATACAGTTGTGGGGCCCGGGAGCGAGTGTGATACATTTGTGGGGCCCGGGAGCGAGTGTAATACAGTTGTGGGCCCGGGAGCGAGTGTAATACAGTTGTGGGGCCCGGAGCGAGTGTAATACAGATGTGGGGCCCGGGAGCGAGTGTAATACAGTTGTGGGGCCCGGGAGCGAGTGTAATACAGTTGTGGGCCCGGGAGCGAGTGTAATACAGTTGTGGGGCCCGGGAGCGAGTGTAATACAGTTGTGGGGCCCGGGAGCGAGTGTAATACAGTTGTGGGGCCCGGGAGCGAGTGTAATACAGTTGTGGGGCCCGGGAGCGAGTGTATACAGTTGTGGGGCCCGGAGCGAGTGTAATACAGTTGTGGGGCCCGGGAGCGAGTGTAATACAGTGGTGGGGCCCGGGAGCGAGTGTAATACAGTTGTGGGGCCCGGGAGCGAGTGTAATACAGTTGTGGGGCCCGGGCGCGAGTGTAATACAGTTGTGGGGCCCGGGAGCGAGTGTAATACAGTTGTGGGCCCGGGAGCGAGTGTAATACAGTTGTGGGCCCGGGACCGAGTGTAATACAGTTGTGGGGCCCGGGAGCGAGTGTAATACAGTTGTGGGGCCCGGGAGCGAGTGCAATACAGTTGTGGGCCCGGGAGCGAGTGTAATACAGTTGTGGGGGGAGCGAGTGTAATACAGTTGTGGGGCCGGGAGCGAGTGTAATACAGTTGTGGGGCCCGGAGCGAGTGTAATACAGTTGTGGGGCCCGGGAGCGAGTGTAATACAGTTGTGGGGCCCGGAGCGAGTGTAACACAGTTGTGGGGCCGGGAGCGAGTGTAATACAGTTGTGGGGCCCGGGAGCGAGTGTAATACAGTTGTGGGGCCCGGGAGCGAGTGTAATACAGTTGTGGGGCCCGGGAGCGAGTGTAACAGTTGTGGGGCCCGGGCGAGTGTAACACAGTTGTGGGGCCCGGGAGCGAGTGTAATACAGTTGTGGGGCCCGGGAGCGAGTGTAATACAGTTGTGGGGCCCGGGAGCGAGTGTAATACAGTTGTGGGGCCCGGGAGCGAGTGTAATACAGTTGTGGGGCCGGGAGCGAGTGTAATACAGTTGTGGGGCCCGGGAGCGAGTGTAATACAGTTGTGGGGCCCGGGAGCGAGTGTAATACAGTTGTGGGGCCCGGGAGCGAGTGTAATACAGTTGTGGGGCCCGGGAGCGAGTGTAATACAGTTGTGGGGCCCGGGAGCGAGTGTAATACAGTTGTGGGACCGGGAGCGAGTGTAATACAGTTGTGGGGCCCGGGAGCGAGTGTAATACAGTTGTGGGGCCCGGGAGCGAGTGTAATACAGTTGTGGGGCCGGGAGCGAGTGTAATACAGTTGTGGGGCCCGGGAGCGAGTGTAATACAGTTGTGGGGCCCGGGAGCGAGTGTAATACAGTTGTGGGGCCCGGGAGCGAGTGTAATACAGTTGTGGGGCCCGGGAGCGAGTGTAACACAGTTGTGGGGCCCGGGAGCGAGTGTAATACAGTTGTGGGGCCGGGAGCGAGTGTAATACAGTTGTGGGGCCCGGGAGCGAGTGTAATACAGTTGTGGGGCCCGGGAGCGAGTGTAATACAGTTGTGGGGCCCGGGAGCGAGTGTAATACAGTTGTGGGGCCCGGGAGCGAGTGTAATACAGTTGTGGGGCCCGGGAGCGAGTGTAATACAGTTGTGGGGCCCGGGAGCGAGTGTAATACAGTTGTGGGGCCCGGGAGCGAGTGTAATACAGTTGTGGGGCCCGGGAGCGAGTGTAATACAGTTGTGGGGCCCGGGAGCGAGTGTAATACAGTTGTGGGGCCCGGGAGCGAGTGTAATACAGTTGTGGGGCCCGGGAGCGAGTGTAATACAGTTGTGGGGCCCGGGAGCGAGTGTAATACAGTTGTGGGGCCCGGGAGCGAGTGTAATACAGTTGTGGGGCCCGGGAGCGAGTGTAATACAGTTGTGGGGCCCGGGAGCGAGTGTAATACAGTTGTGGGGCCCGGGAGCGAGTGTAATACAGTTGTGGGGCCCGGGAGCGAGTGTAATACAGTTGTGGGGCCCGGGAGCGAGTGTAATACAGTTGTGGGGCCCGGGAGCGAGTGTAATACAGTTGTGGGGCCCGGGAGCGAGTGTAATACAGTTGTGGGCCCGGGGAGCGAGTGTAATACAGTTGTGGGGCCCGGGAGCGAGTGTAATACAGTTGTGGGGCCCGGGAGCGAGTGTAATACAGTTGTGGGGCCCGGGAGCGAGTGTAATACAGTTGTGGGGCCCGGGAGCGAGTGTAATACAGTTGTGGGGCCCGGGAGCGAGTGTAATACAGTTGTGGGGCCCGGGAGCGAGTGTAATACAGTTGTGGGGCCCGGGAGCGAGTGTAATACAGTTGTGGGGCCCGGGAGCGAGTGTAATACAGTTGTGGGGCCCGGGAGCGAGTGTAATACAGTTGTGGGGCCCGGGAGCGAGTGTAAAACAGTTGTGGGGCCCAGGAGCGAGTGTAATACAGTTGTGGGGCCCGGGAGCGAGTGTAATACAGTTGTGGGGCCCGGGAGCGAGTGTAATACAGTTGTGGGGCCCGGGAGCGAGTGTAATACAGTTGTGGGGCCCGGGAGCGAGTGTAATACAGTTGTGGGGCTCGGGAGCGAGTGTAATACAGTTGTGGGGCCAGGAGCGAGTGTAATACAGTTGTGTGGCCCGGGAGCGAGTGTAATACAGTTGTGGGGCCGGGAGCGAGTGTAATACAGTTGTGGGGCCCGGGAGCGAGTGTATTACAGTTTATCCGCCCGGGAGCGAGTGTAATACAGTTGTGGGGCCCGGGAGCGAGTGTAATACAGTTGTGGGGCCCGGGAGCGAGTGTAATACAGTTGTGGGGCCCGGGAGCGAGTGTAATACAGTTGTGGGGCCCGGGAGCGAGTGTAATACAGTTGTGGGGCCCGGGAGCGAGTGTAATACAGTTGTGGGGCCCGGGAGCGAGTGTAATACAGTTGTGGGGCCCGGGAGCGAGTGTAATACAGTTGTGGGGCCCGGGAGCGAGTGTAATACAGTTGTGGGGCCCGGGAGCGAGTGTAATACAGTTGTGGGGGCCCGGGAGCGAGCGTAATACAGTTGTGGGCCCGGGAGCGAGTGTAATACAGTTGTGGGGCCCGGGAGCGAATGTAATACAGTTGTGGGGCCCGGGAGCTAGTGTAATACAGTTGTGGGGCCCGGGAGCGAATGTAATACAGTGGTGGGGTCCGGGAGCGAGTGTAATACAGTTGTGGGGCCCGGGAGCGAGTGTAATACAGTTGTGGGGCCCGGGAGCGAGTGTAATACAGTTGTGGGGCCCGGGAGCGAGTGTAATACAGTTGTGGGGCCCGGGAGCGAGTGTAATACAGTTGTGGGGCCCGGGAGCGAGTGTAATACAGTTGTGGGGCCCGGGAGCGAGTGTAATACAGTTGTGGGGCCCGGGAGCGAGTGTAATACAGTTGTGGGGCCCGGGAGCGAGTGTAATACAGTTGTGGGGCCCGGGAGCGAGTGTAATACAGTTGTGGGGCCCGGGAGCGAGTGTAATACAGTTGTGGGGCCCGGGAGCGAGTGTAATACAGTTGTGGGGCCCGGGAGCGAGTGTAATACAGTTGTGGGGCCCGGGAGCGAGTGTAATACAGTTGTGGGGCCCGGGAGCGAGTGTAATACAGTTGTGGGGCCCGGGAGCGAGTGTAATACAGTTGTGGGGCCCGCGAGCGAGTGTAATACAGTTGTGGGGCCCGGGAGCGAGTGTAATACAGTTGCGGGGCCCGGGAGCGAGTGTAATACAGTTGTGGGGCCAGGAGCGAGTGTAATACAGTTGTGGGGCCCGGGAGCGAGTGTAATACAGTTGTGGGGCCCGGGAGCGAGTGTAATACAGTTGTGGGGCCCGGGAGCGAGTGTGATACAGTTGTGGGGCCCGGGAGCGAGTGTAATACAGTTGTGGGCCCGGGAGCGAGTGTATACAGTTGTGGGGCCCGGGTGCGAGTGTAATACAGTTGTGGGGCCCGGAGCGGAGTGTATACAGTTGTGGGGCCCGGGAGCGAGTGTAATACGTTGTGGGGCCGGAGCGAGTGTAATACAGTTGTGGGGCCGGGAGCGAGTGTAATACAGATGTGGGCCCGGGAGCGAGTGTAATACAGTTGTGGGGCCGGGAGCGAGTGTAATACAGTTGTGGGGGCCCGGGAGCGAATTTTAATACAGTTGTGGGGCCCGGGAGCGAGTGTAATACGGTTGTGGGGCCCGGAGCGAGTGTAATACAGTTGTGGGCCCGGGAGCGAATGTAACACAGTTTGGGGCCCGGGGGCGAGTTGTAATACAGTTGTGGGGCCGGAGCGAGTGTAATACGTTGTGGGGCCCGGGAGCGAGTGTAATACAGTTGTGGGGTCGGGAGCGAGTGTAAACAGTTGGGGGGCACGGGAGAGAGTGTAATACAGTTGTGGGGCCCGGAGCGAGTGTAATACGTTGTGGGGGCCCGGAGCGAGTGTATACAGTTGTTGGCCCGGGAGCGAGTGTAACACAGTTGTGGGTCCCGGGAGCGAGTGTAATACAGTTGTGGGGGCCCCGGGAGCGAGTGTAATACAGTTGTGGGGCCCGGGAGCGAGTGTAATACAGTTGTGGGTGCGGGAGCGAGTGTAATACAGTTGTTGGGGCCCGGGAGCGAGGGTGATACAGTTGTGGGGCCCGGGAGCTAGTGTAATACAGTTGTGGGGCCCGGGAGCGAGTGTAATACAGTTGTGGGGCCCGGGAGCGAGTGTAATACAGTTGTGGGGCCCGGGAGCGAGTGTAATACAGTTGTGGGGCCCGGGAGCGAGTGTGAATACAGTTGTGGGGCCCGGGAGCGAGTGTAATACAGTTGTGGGGCCCGGGAGCGAGTGTAATACAGTTGTGGGGCCCGGGGAGCGAGTGTAATACAGTTGTGGGGCCCTGGAGCGAGTGTAATACAGTTGTGGGGCCCGGGGATCGAGTGTAATACAGTTGTGGGGCCGGGAGCGAGTGTAATACAGTTGTGGGGCCGGGAGCGTGAGTGTAATACCGTTGTGGGGCCCGGGAGCGATTGTAATACAGTTGTGGGGCCCGGGAGCGAGTGTAATACAGTTGTTGGGGGCCCGGGAAGACGAGTGTAATACAGTTGTGGGGCCCGGGAGCGAGTGTACTACAGTTGTGGGGCCCGGGAGCGAGTGTAATACAGTTGTGGGGCCCGGGAGCGAGTGTATACAGTTGTGGGGCCCGGGAGCGAGTGTAATACAGTTGTGGGGCCCGGGAGCGAGTGTAATACAGTTGTGGGGCCCGGGAGCGAGTGTAATAAAGTTGTGGGGCCGGGAGCGAGTGTAATACTGTTGTGGGGCCCGGGAGCGAGTGTAATACAGTTGTGGGGCCCGGGAGCGAGTGTGATACAGTTGTGGGGCCCGGGAGCGAGTGTAATACAGTTGTGGGGCCCGGGAGCGAGTGTATACACAGTTGTGGGCCCGGGAGCGAGTGTAATACAGTTGTGGGGCCCGGGAGGCGAGTGTAATACAGTTGTGGGGCCCGGGAGCGAGTGTAATACAGTTGTGGGGCCCGGGAGCGAGTGTAATACAGTTGTGGGGCCGGGAGGCGAGGTGTAATACAGTTGTGGGCCCGGGAGCGAGTGTAATACAGTTGTGGGGGCCCGGGAGCGAGTGTAATACAGTTGTGGGGCCCGGGAGCGAGTGTAATACAGTTGTGGGGCCCGGGAGCGAGTGTAATACAGTTGTGGGGCCCGGGAGCGAGTGTAATACAGTTGTGGGGCCCGGGAGCGAGTGTAATACAGTTGTGGGGCCCGGGAGCGAGTGTAATACAGTTGTGGGGCCAGGAGCGAGTGTAACACAGTTGTGGGGCCGGGAGCGAGTGTAATACGTTGTGGGGCCCGGGAGCGAGTGTATACAGTTGTGGGGCCCGGGAGCGAGTGTAATACAGTTGTGGGGCCCGGGAGCGAGTGTGATACAGTTGTGGGGCCCGGGAGCGAGTGTAATACAGTTGTGGGGCCCCGGAGCGAGTGTGATACAGTTGTGGGGGCCCGGGAGCGAGTGTACATCAGTTGTGGGGCCCGGGAGCGAGTGTAATACAGTTGTGGGGCCGGGGAGCGAGTGTAATACGTTGTGGGGCCCGGGAGCGAGGGTAATACAGTTGTGGGGCCCGGGAGCGAGTGTAATACGTTGTGGGGCCCGGGAGCGAGTGTATACAGTTGTGGGGCCCGGGAGCGAGTGTAATACAGTTGTGGGGGCCCTGGAGCGGTGTATACAGTTTGTGGGGCCCGGGAGCGAGTGTAATACAGTTGTGGGTCCCGGGAGCGAGTGTAATACAGTTGTGGGGCCGGGGACCGAGTGTAATACAGTTGTGGGCCGGATCGAGTGTATACAGGTGTGGGGCCGGGAGCGAGTGTAATACAGTTTGTGGGGCCCGTGAGCGAGTGTAAATACAGTTGTGGTGCCCGGGAAGCGAGTGTCAAAACAGTTGTGGGGCCCGGGAGCGAGTTAATACAGGTTGTGGGACCCGGGAGCGATGTAATACAGTTGTGGGGCCCGGGAGCGAGTGTAATACAGTTGTGGGTCCTGGAGCGAGTGTAATACAGTTGTGGGGCCCGGGAGCGAGTGTAATACAGTTGTGGGGCCCGGGAGCGAGTGTAATACAGTTGTGGGGCCCGGGAGCGAGTGTTATACAGTTGTGGGGCCCGGGAGCGAGTGTAATACAGTTGTGGGCCCGGGAGCGAGTGTAATACAGTTGTGGGGCCCGGGAGCGAGTGTAATACAGTTGTGGGGCCCGGGAGCGAGTGTAATACAGTTGTGGGGCCCGGGAGCGAGTGTAATACAGTTGTGGGGCCCGGGAGCGAGTGTAATACAGTTGTGGGCCCGGGAGCGAGTGTAATACAGTTGTGGGGCCCGGGAGCGAGTGTAATACAGTTGTGGGGCCCGGGAGCGAGTGTGATACAGTTGTGGGGCCCGGGAGCGAGTGTATACAGTTGTGGGGCCCGGGGACGATTGTAATACAGTTGTGGGGCCGGGAGCGAGTGTAATACAGTTGTGGGGCCGGGAGCGAGTGTAATACAGTTGTGGGGCCCGGGAGCGAGTGTTATACAGTTGTGGGGCCCGGGAGCGAGTGTAATACAGTTGTGGGGCCCGGGAGCGAGTGTTATACAGTTGTGGGGCCCGGGAGCGAGTGTAATACAGTTGTGGGGCCCGGGAGCGAGTGTAATACAGTTGTGGGGCCGGGAGCGAGTGTAATACAGTTGTGGGGCCGGGAGCGAGTGTAATACAGTTGTGGGGCCCGGGAGCGAGTGTAATACAGTTGTGGGGCCCGGGAGCGAGTGTAATACAGTTGTGGGGCCCGGGAGCGAGTGTAATACAGTTGTGGGGCCCGGGAGCGAGTGTAATACAGTTGTGGGGCCCGGGAGCGAGTGTAATACAGTTGTGGGACCCGGGAGCGAGTGTAATACAGTTGTGGGGCCAGGGAGCGAGTGTAATACAGTTGTGGGGCCCGGGAGCGAGTGTAATACAGTTGTGGGGCCCGGGAGCGAGTGTAATACAGTTGTGGGACCCGGGAGCGAGTGTAACATAGTTGTGGGGCCCGGGAGCGAGTGTAATACAGTTGTGGGGCCCGGGAGCGAGTGTAATACAGTTGTGGGGCCCGGGAGCGAGTGTAATACAGTTGTGGGGCCCGGGAGCGAGTGTAATACAGTTGTGGGGCCCGGGAGCGAGTGTAATACAGTTGTGGGGCCCGGGAGCGAGTGTAATACAGTTGTGGGGCCCGGGAGCGAGTGTAATACAGTTGTGGGGCCCGGGAACGAGTGTAATACAGTTGTGGCACCCGGGAGCGAGTGTAATACAGTTGTGGGGCCCGGGAGCGAGTGTAATACAGTTGTGGGGCCCGGGAGCGAGTGTGATACCGTTGTGGGGCCCGGGAGCGAGTGTAATACAGTTGTGGGGCCCGGGAACGAGTGTAATACAGTTGTGGGGCCCGGGAGCGAGTGTAATACAGTTGTGGGGCCCGGGAGCGAGTGTAATACAGTTGTGAGGCCCGGGAGCGAGTGTAACACAGTTGTGGGGCCCGGGAGCGAGTGTAATACAGTTGTGGGGCCCGGGAGCGAGTGTAATACAGTTGTGGGGCCCGGGAGCGAGTGTAATACAGTTGTGGGGCCCGGGAGCGAGTGTGATACAGTTGTGGGGCCCGGGAGCGAGTGTGATACAGTTGTGGGGCCCGGGAGCGAGTGTAATACAGTTGTGGGGCCCGGGAGCGAGTGTAATACAGTTGTGGGGCCCGGGAGCGAGTGTAATACAGTTGTGGGGCCCGGGAGCGAGTGTAATACAGTTGTGGGGCCCGGGAGCGAGTGTAATACAGTTGTGGGGCCGGGAGCGAGTGTAATACAGTTGTGGGGCCGGGAGCGAGTGTAATACAGTTGTGGGGCCCGGGAGCGAATGTAATACAGTTGTGGGGCCCGGGAGCGAGTGTAATACAGTTGTGGGGCCCGGGAGCGAGTGTGATACAGTTGTGGGGCCCGGGAGCGAGTGTAATACAGTTGTGGGGCCCGGGAGCGAGTGTAATACAGTTGTGGGGCCCGGGGGCGAGTGTAATACAGTTGTGGGGTCGGGAGCGAGTGTAATACAGTTGTGGGGCCGGGAGCGAGTGTAATACAGTTGTGGGGCCCGGGAACGAGTGTAATACAGTTGTGGGGCCCTGGAGCGAGTATAATACGGTTGTGGGGCCCGGGAACGAGTGTAATACAGTTGTGGGACCCGGGAGCGTGTGTAACACAGTTGTGGGGCACGGGGGTGAGTGTAATACAGTTGTGGGGCCCTGGAACGAGCGTAACACAGTTGTGGGGCCCGGGAGCGAGTGCAATACAGTTGTGGGGCCCGGGAGAGAGTGTAATACAGTTGTGGGGCCCGGGAACGAGTGTAATACAGTTGTGGGGCCCGGGAACGAGTGTAATACAGTTGTGGGACCCGGGAGCGAGTGTAATACAGTTGTGGGGCCCGGGAGCGAGTGTGATACAGTTGTGGGGCCCGGGAGCGAGTGTAACACAGTTGTGGGGCCGAGAGCGAGTGTAATACAGTTGTGGGGCCGGGAACAAGTGTAATACAGTTGTGGGGCCCGGGAGCGAGTGTAATACAGTTGTGGGGCCCGGGAGCGAGTGTAATACAGTTGTGGGGCCCGGGAGCGAGTGTAATACAGTTGTGGGGCCCGGGAGCGAGTGTAATACAGTTGTGGGGCCCGGGAGCGAGTGTGATACAGTTGTGGGGCCCGGGAGCGAGTGTGATACGGTTGTGGGGCCCGGGAGCGAGTGTAATACAGTTGTGGGGCCCGGGAGCGAGTGTAATACAGTTGTGGGGCCCGGGAGCGAGTGTAATACAGTTGTGGGGCCGGGAGCGAGTGTAATACAGTTGTGGGGCCCGGGAGCGAGTGTAATACAGTTGTGGGGCCCGGGAGCGAGTGTAATACAGTTGTGGGGCCCGGGAGCGAGTGTAATACAGTTGTGGGGCCCGGGAGCGAGTGTAACATCAGTTGTGGGGCCCGGGAGCGAGTGTAATACAGTTGTGGGGCCCGGGAGCGAGTGTAATACAGTTGTGGGGCCCGGGAGCGAGTGTAATACAGTTGTGGGGCCCGGGAGCGAGTGTAATACAGTTGTGGGGCCCGGGAGCGAGTGTAATACAGTTGTGGGGCCCGGGAGCGAGTGTAATACAGTTGTGGGGCCCGGGAGCGAGTGTAATACAGTTGTGGGGCCCGGGAGCGAGTGTAATACAGTTGTGGGGCCCGGGAGCGAGTGTAATACAGTTGTGGGGCCCGGGAGCGAGTGTAATACAGTTGTGGGGCCCGGGAGCGAGTGTAATACAGTTGTGGGGCCGGGAGCGAGTGTAATACAGTTGTGGGGCCGGGAGCGAGTGTAATACAGTTGTGGGGCCCGGGAGCGAGTGTAATACAGTTGTGGGGCCCGGGAGCGAGTGTAATACAGTTGTGGGGCCCGGGAGCGAGTGTAATACAGTTGTGGGGCCCGGGAGCGAGTGTAATACAGTTGTGGGGCCCGGGAGCGAGTGTAATACAGTTGTGGGCCCGGGAGCGAGTGTAATACAGTTGTGGGGCCCGGGAGCGAGTGTAATACAGTTGTGGGGCCCGGGAGCGACGTGTATACCGTTGTGGGGCCGGGGAGCGAGTGTAATACAGTTGTGGGGCCCGGGAGCGAGTGTAATACAGTTGTGGGGCCCGGGAGCGAGTGTAATACAGTTGTGGGGCACGGGAGCGAGTGTAATACAGTTGTGGAGGCCCGGGAGCGAGTGTAACACAGTTGTGGGGCCCGGGAGCGAGTGTAATACAGTTGTGGGGCCCGGGAGCGAGTGTAATACAGTTGTGGGGCTCGGGAGCGAGTGTAATACAGTTGTGGGGCCCGGGAGCGAGTGTGATACAGTTGTGGGGCCCGGGAGCGAGTGTGATACAGTTGTGGGGCCCGGGAGCGAGTGTGATACAGTTGTGGGGCCCGGGAGCGAGTGTAATACAGTTGTGGGGCCCGGGAGCGAGTGTAATACAGTTGTGGGGCCCGGGAGCGAGTGTAATACAGTTGTGAGGCCCGGGGGCGAGTGTAATACAGTTGTGGGGCCGGGAGCGAGTGTAATACAGTTGTGGGGCCCGGGAGCGAGTGTAATACAGTTGCGGGGCCCGGGAGCGAAGTGTAATACAGTTGTGGGGCCCGGGAGCGAGTGTAATACAGTTGTGGGGCCCGGGAGCGAGTGTAATACAGTTGTGGGGCCCGGGAGCGAGTGTAATACAGTTGTGGGGCCCGGGAGCGAGTGTAATACAGTTGTGGGGCCCGGGAGCGAGTGTAATACAGTTGTGGGGCCGGGAGCGAGTGTAATACAGTTGTGGGGCCCGGGAGCGAGTGTAATACAGTTGTGGGGCCCGGGAGCGAGTGTAATACAGTTGTGGGGCCCGGGAGCGAGTGTAATACAGTTGTGGGGCCCGGGAGCGAGTGTAATACAGTTGTGGGGCCCGGGAGCGAGTGTAATACAGTTGTGGGGCCGGGAGCGAGTGTAATACAGTTGTGGGGCCCTGGAACGAGCGTAACACAGTTGTGGGGCCCGGGAGCGAGTGTAATACAGTTGTGGGGCCCGGGAGCGAGTGTAATACAGTTGTGGGGCCCGGGAGCGAGTGTAATACAGTTGTGGGGCCCGGGAGCGAGTGTAATACAGTTGTGGGGCCCGGGAGCGAGTGTAATACAGTTGTGGGGCCCGGGAGCGAGTGTAATACAGTTGTGGGGCCCGGGAGCGAGTGTAATACAGTTGTGGGGCCCGGGAGCGAGTGTAATACAGTTGTGGGGCCCGGAAGCGAGTGTAATACAGTTGTGGGGCCCGGGAGCGAGTGTAATACAGTTGTGGGGCCCGGGAGCGAGTGTGATACAGTTGTGGGGCCCGGGAGCGAGTGTAATACAGTTGTGGGGCCCGGGAGCGAGTGTAATACAGTTGTGGGGCCGGGGAGCGAGTGTAATACAGTTGTGGGGCCGGGAGCGAGTGTAATACAGTTGTGGGGCCGGGAGCGAGTGTAATACAGTTGTGGGGCCCTGGAACGAGCGCAACACAGTTGTGGGGCCCGGGAGCGAGTGCAATACAGTTGTGGGGCCCGGGAGCGAGTGTAATACAGTTGTGGGGCCCGGGAACGAGTGTAATACAGTTGTGGCACCCGGGAGCGAGTGTAATACAGTTGTGGGGCCCGGGAGCGAGTGTAATACAGTTGTGGGGCCCGGGAGCGACTGTGATACCGTTGTGGGGCCCGGGAGCGAGTGTAATACAGTTGTGGGGCCCGGGAACGAGTGTAATACAGTTGTGGGGCCCGGGAGCGAGTGTAATACAGTTGTGGGGCCCGGGAGCGAGTGTAATACAGTTGTGAGGCCCGGGAGCGAGTGTAACACAGTTGTGGGGCCCGGGAGCGAGTGTAATACAGTTGTGGGGCCCGGGAGCGAGTGTAATACAGTTGTGGGGCTCGGGAGCGAGTGTAATACAGTTGTGGGGCCCGGGAGCGAGTGTGATACAGTTGTGGGGCCCGGGAGCGAGTGTGATACGATTGTAGGGCCCGGGAACGAGTGTGATACAGTTGTGGGGCCCGGGAGCGAGTGTAATACAGTTGTGGGGCCCGGGAGCGAGTGTAATACAGTTGTGGGGCCCGGGAGCGAGTGTAATACAGTTGTGAGGCCCGGGAGCGAGTGTAATACAGTTGTGGGGCCGGGAGCGAGTGTAATACAGTTGTGGTGCCGGGAGCGAGTGTAATACAGTTGTGGGGCCCGGGAGCGAATGTAATACAGTTGTGGGGCCCGGGAGCGAGTGTAATACAGTTGTGGGGCCCGGGAGCGAGTGTGATACAGTTGTGGGGCCCGGGAGCGAGTGTAATACAGTTGTGGGGCCCGGAAGCGAATGTAACACAGTTGTGGGGCCCGGGGGCGAGTGTAATACAGTTGTGGGGTCGGGAGCGAGTGTAATACAGTTGTGGGGCCGGGAGCGATTGTAATACAGTTGTGGGGCCCGGGAACGAGTGTAATACAGTTGTTGGGCCCTGGAGCGAGTATAATACGGTTGTGGGGCCCGGGAACGAGTGTAATACAGTTGTGGGACCCGGGAGCGAGTGTAACACAGTTGTGGGGCACGGGGGTGAGTGTAATACAGTTGTGGGGCCCTGGAACGAGCGTAACACAGTTGTGGGGCCCGGGAGCGAGTGCAATACAGTTGTGGGGCCCGGGAGAGAGTGTAATACAGTTGTGGGGCCCGGGAACGAGTGTAATACAGTTGTGGGGCCCGGGAACGAGTGTAATACAGTTGTGGGACCCGGGAGCGAGTGTAATACAGTTGTGGGGCCCGGGAGCGAGTGTAATACAGTTGTGGGGCCCGGGAGCGAGTGTAACACAGTTGTGGGGCCGAGAGCGAGTGTAATACAGTTGTGGGGCCGGGAACAAGTGTAATACAGTTGTGGGGCCCGGGAGCGAGTGTAATACAGTTGTGGGGCCCGGGAGCGAGTGTAATACAGTTGTGGGGCCCGGGAGCGAGTGTAATACAGTTGTGGGGCCCGGGAGCGAGTGTAATACAGTTGTGGGGCCCGGGAGCGCGTGTGATACAGTTGTGGGGCCCGGGAGCGAGTGTGATACGGTTGTGGGGCCCGGGAGCGAGTGTGATACAGTTGTGGGGCCCGGGAGCGAGTGTAATACAGTTGTGGGGCCCGGGAGCGAGTGTAATACAGTTGTGGGGCCCGGGAGCGAGTGTAATACAGTTGCGGGGCCGGGGAGCGAGTGTAATACAGTTGTGGGGCCGGGAGCGAGTGTAATACAGTTGTGGGGCCGGGAGCGAGTGTAATACAGTTGTGGGGCCCGGGAGCGAGTGTAATACAGTTGTGGGGCCCGGGAGCGAGTGTAATACAGTTGTGGGGCCCGGGAGCAAGTGTAATACAGTTGTGGGGCCCGGGAGCGAATGTAACACAGTTGTGGGGCCCGGGGGCGAGTGTAATACAGTTGTGGGGCCGGGAGCGAGTGTAATGCAGTTGTGGGGCCGGGAGTGAGTGTAATACAGTTGTGGGGCCCGGGAGCGAGTGTAACACAGTTGTGTGGCACGAGGGTGAGTGTAACACAGTTGTGGGGCCGGGAGCGAGTGTAATACAGTTGTGGGGCCCGGGAGCGAGTGTAACACAGTTGTGGGGCCCTGGAGCGAGTGTAATACGGTTGTGCGGCCCGGGAACGAGTGTAATACAGTTGTGGGACCCGGGAGCGAGTGTAATACAATTGTGGGGCCCGGGAGCGAGTGTAATACAGTTGTGGGGCCCGGGAGCGAGTGTAACACAGTTGTGGGGCCTGGAGCGAGTGTAATACAGTTGTGGGGCCGGGAACAAGTGTAATACAGTTGTGGGGCCCGGGAGCGAGTGTAATACAGTTGTGGGGCCCGGGAGCGAGTGTAATACAGTTGTGAGGCCCGGGGGCGAGTGTAATACAGTTGTGGGGCCCGGGAGCGAATGTAACACAGTTGTGGGGCCCGGGAGCGAGGGTAATACTTTTGTGGGGCCCGGGAGCGAGTGTAACACAGTTGTGGGGCCCGGGAGCGAATGTAACACAGTTGTGGGGCCCGGGGGCGAGTGTAATACAGTTGTGGGGCCGGGAACAAGTGTAATACAGTTGTGGAGCCCGGGAGCGAGTGTAACACAGTTGTGGGTCCCGGGCTCGAGTGTAATACAGTTGTGGGGCCCGGGAGCGAGTGTAAATCTCTGCCTCAAAGGGCGGTGGAGGCCGGTTCTCTGGATACATTCAAGAGAGAGCTAAATAGGGCTCTTAAAGATAGCGGAGTCAGGGGATATGGGGAGAAGGCAGGAACGGGGTACTGATTCGGGATCATCAGCCATGATCAGGCTACATGCAGAAAGATTGTTCCCGATGATGGGGACATGCAGAACAAGGGGTCACAGTTTAAGGATGAGGGGGAAATCTTTTCGGACCGAGATGAGGAAAACATGTTTTACACAGAGAGTGGTGAATCTTTGGAATTCTCTGCCACAGAAGGTAGTTGAGGCCACAGTTCATTGGCTATATTTAAGAGGGAGATAGATGTGGCTTTTGTGGCTAAAGGGATCAGGGGGTATGGAGAGAAGGCAGGTACAGGATACTGAGTTGGATGATCAGCCATGATCATATTGAATGGCGGTGCAGGCTCGAAGGGCCGAATGGCCTACTCCTGCACCTACTGTCTATTCCCCCAGCGCCCCGCCATTCACAGTGAAGATCATGCCCTGGTTTGACTTCCTAAACTGCAACACCCTCCCCTCCCCCAAACAATGTGACCTCCTCCCTGTGGCTCCCTGCCCCTTACCCCCCTTTGCTCCCACCCCACTCCTCCCCACCAGACTCCCTGCCCCCTTCCATGACTCACTTGACCCCTCTCTCCCCCCCCCCCCAGTTCCCTGCCCTCCCCCCATTCATCCCCCTCGGTACCAAACCCACTCCCCCTTGAATCCCTCCCCCCTCCCTTTGCTCCCTGCTTCCGCCCGCTACTCACGTCACCCCTTTTCCCAACCCAGCCTCTCACCCCCTCCCTCCCTCCCTCCCTCCCTCCCCCGGACTCTCTTCTCTCTCTCTCTGACACTCCCCTTTTCCTGCCCCTCTCAGCCTCCCACCGCTCAGATATCTCTCTCCCTCTCCCCTTCGAACTCTCTCCCCTCAACTCCCCCCCTCTGTCTCTCCCACCCATCAATCTCCCTCACTCTGCCCTCTCCCTCTCTCTACTCAATCACTCTCTCTCCCTCCCCACACTCTCTATCTCTGTCTCTCTCTCTCCCCCTATCGTTCTCTCTCTCCCCACTCCCTCACTTGTTCTCTCCCTCTCCCTCCCTCTCTCCCCCTCTTTCCCTCTCTATCCCCTTCTCTCTCCTTCACTCCCTCTCCACCATCTCTCTCTCTCTCTCTCTCTATCCCCTTCTCTCTCTCCCTCTCTCCCTCCCCACCCTCTCTCTCTCGTTATCACCCTCCTCGTAATCTCTCTCCCTCTCCCCCTCTTTCTCTCTCTCCGCTCACTCCTTTCCTATCACTCTCTCCCGCTCTCTTTTTCTCCCCCTCCCCTATCATTCTCTTTCTCCCCCTCTCCCTCCCTCTCTTTCACTCTATCTGTTCTCTCTGTGTCCCCCCGCTCTCCTCTCACTCACTCTCCCCACTCCCTCTTGTTCTCTCCCTCTCCCTCTTGTTTCTCTCTCTCTCTCCCCTCTCTTCTCCCTCTATCTTTCTCTCTTTATCTCTCTCTCTTTCTATCTCCCCCTCCCTCTCTCTCTCCCCCCTCCCCCCCCCTATCGTTTTCTCTCTCCCCTATCTCTATCTCTCTCCCTCCATCTCTCTCTCTTTCTCACTCCCTCTCTCTCACCATCCAGTGCGGGTTGGCTCCATCTTGGGCCGGCTTTGCCGTCATTTCCGGGCTGATGCCCCTCTCTCCCCCTCCCTCTATAATCTTTCAGCGGGGCGGCCTCAGCCCGGAAATGACGCCTCTGTCGCGGCCTCAAGATGGAGCCGACCAGCACTGGACGGAGAGAGAGATGGAGGGAGGGAGAGAGAGAGAGATGGAGAGTGATAGAGAGGGAGGGAGAGAGAGAGAGATAGAGGGAGGGAGAGAGAGAAAGAGAGGGGGAGAGAGAGAGAGAGAGAGAGAGAGAGATTTAAAAATGTTAAATCTTTTCTTAAGAAATGGATAGATGTTTAGATCTAGTAATTGAATTTTGTAATTAGCTACAGTTGGGTAACTAACTAATTATATGCTTTAATTTCAGGTCATCCAAGTAAGATTGTTTCATATTTCTTTCAGAATGCTTCAATCTATAGGGAGGTTGCACGAAAGGTCACTGGGTCAGAGGGCTCGACGCACGGAGCCGCTAAATCCAACTGGAAGACATCTGTCACTTCCGGTATATGTTTTTAATGGTAGAAACGCGTACTTTCCTATCTGTTAAAAACTGCCAAAATGTTGAATCTTTGCGCTGAAAAAAATTGTGGGAGTCGGGGTAAGTGTGAGAGACATGTACCCAACTTTAGAATTCCAAACGTGAAGCGAAATGAAGGTAAAGAGAAGTGAGAACTGAAGGGACTACAGCAGCTAAAGTGTCTGGTAAACATTGAAAATATAGGGAATTATCACGTTTGCTCACTGCATTTCATCAAAGAAGGCATTATTTGTGTTTTTTCTTGATTCCTTTGGCATCTAAAAATTCTCAGAAGTGATAAATAGTAAGATTAAATGAGAACTTACCAGTTTGAAGTTTGATCTGTATTTTATGAGGAGTTACGATGAGGGATTACGTGAAGAACCCGCTCAGTGCGCAGGCGCGGCATACTTCCAAGCAGCGGTGTGGAATCACAGATAGACACAGTTATTTTGAAGTAAACATAGTAAAGATAAGGAGACATCAATTTATTAGTTTGATCCATATAATGAGGGTGGGAGCGGAGGGCACGTAATCCCTCATCGTAACTCCTCATAAAATACAGATCAAACTTCAAACTGGTAAGTTCTCGTTTAATCTTACTATTTTATTTCGGAGTCACGTGAGTGACTACGAGAAGATTTCAAAGCTCTGTGATTTCAAACCGTGTAACAGTTTCATTTCACTCACTGCCGAAGTTCTTGAGGGAGGAAGTGTTATCGTAATGAACCAATGAGTCTATTTGTAGAAAAACACAATGGTATTTTTTAAACAATAACAACAAAGAATTAAGTTGCTCCCCTGGGCTTAAATTAAATATTTGCAGTTCGTAAATCTTTACTGCAAATAAACCAGGTTTTGCCAACGGCTTATTATAAAATTTCTGAACGGTCTTTTCCCTTCCCACCATCCTGCTGTAGCCAGGATGTGGTGTATAGGCATGTCCATTCTTTAGCCGTCGACATGGATGCTGCCCTGGTGGAATAAAATTTGTACATGTTAGTGTTTATCCCAGCAGTTTCTAGCACCTGCTTGAGCCATCTCGCAATGGTTTGGCTCGTACCCCACCATAAGGTTTTTGTGACTGACCCACAAGGCTTTTCATCTCCCTCGAATATTCTGGTTGTGTCTATGTAGGATAGTAGGTAGGTCATGGCACATAACCGTGGTTCTGGTGGGTAAGCCACGACTGGATTAGGTGTTCCTGGTCTGCTCTGTTTGACCAGTCGCTGGATAACGACAGATCTGGTCTGGAGCTGTGATCATGTTGTCCAGTCGCAATAGGTGTAGTGACTGGACCCTCTGAGCGGATACAAGTGCCATCAACCTAAGCGTCTTTAGTGTAGCTTGCTCGAGGCCGGGGGATCTGGCTGGTGGCCATTCCCTGAGATATGTCAGGACCACACTGATATCCCAAATATGGGTATACCTGGGCTTAGGGCTTGATATTGTAAATGCCCTTCATCAGTTTTACCACCAGTGGATGGGATCCTATCGCCTGTTGTCCTGCCGCTGGTTTGAGATAAGCAGAAAGAGCACTCTGCGCTGTGTTGATGGCACTGTAGCTGATCCCTACATCGTGGTGTAGATGGCCAGGAACTCCAGTATGTTGGTGGCTGTAGCTGTTGCGTATGTTGTCCATGTTTCCTGGCAGTACTTCTCCCTTTTTTTTTTTTTTTTTTTTTTTTTTTTTGATGGTGGTTAAGTACTGCCTCTTGGTGGATGTTCGAAGGGATGCCGACATGGTGGTGATGGTTTGTTTGGACAATCCCAGTTCCAGGTAAGGTCTGTTCAAACTTGCAACCCTGACGTTTAATTTTCTCATGGCATGGGTGTTTAGCTTACCTGGTAGGTAAGTAGCTGATAGCCAAATATGTCTTTCGACATACCATTGCCAAATCATGTTGACCAATTTGTCGCATGATAATGATTTTATGCCACCCATATGGTTAATATAAGCCATCACCGTAGTATTTATCAATTTGTAACCGAACATGCAAGTGCTGCATATTAGATACATATGCTTTTAAACCATAAAAGGCGCCCAACATCTCTAGATAGTTAATGCCCAGTGTAAGTAGTAATGATGACTCTAGTTTAGTCCATCTACCATTTGTGCTGGATATGGAGTTAGTCCCTCCCCAGCCTTGAGCACTGGCATCTGTTTGAATAACTAAAGTAGGGTTAGTGATAAAGATAGGGCTGAAACTATGCCAAACGTTTTCTGCCCACCACTGTAGCTCTGATATTGCTTCAGTGGGTAAGTTCATGACACGATCACAGTGACCTGTATGTCGTTTTATTGCCCGTACCTTTGCTCTCTGTAAAAATTTTTGATAGTGCAAAGGTCCGAATTGTGTAGCCGGAAATGCTGCTACCATTTCCCCAATTACTCTTGCTACTTGTCGAATAGTTGGTCGCTCGTTGACCATTAATTTGTTGCATGATTGTGCTAATTCAACCATTTTTGCCTTTGGCAAGGTAACAGTCATATGGACTGAGTTAATTGTGAAGCCCATGTAGTCCATGATAGTGGATGGCTTCAACTTAGATTTATCTGGATGTAGGACGAACCCGAGTTTCGAGGAGCTGTTTTGTAGCTGATACTGCTGCCACAGCCAATTCCATCGTTTTCCCTACTATGAGAATATCCTCCAGATATGCCATGACAATATGTTTGTTAGTATTGCCATGGCTGGGTTCAATATTTTGGTGAATAATCTTGGGCTGAAGTTCGCCCATAGAGCAATGCTTTGTACCATCCAGATAAATTTTAGGTATCTGCGATGATCCTTGTATATGGGTACTAGATAGTAAGCATCTTTAAGATAAATGCTTGCCATGAAGTGTCCTTTGGAATTCAGTTGTTTGGCAGTAACATATGTCTCCATTTTGAAATGTATATACTTAACAAATTTGTTTAGTGATGTTAAGTCAATGATGATGCGACAGACACCATCTTTTTTGGTTTTAGTGAATATATTCGATACAATTTCCAAAGGTTCATGTTTGGTCTTTTCGATGACCCCCTTTTTGATAAGTCTCACCAGTTCAGCTTGTCCCTCACGTTTCTCTTTGACGGAGGGAGAAATACCCTTTGGGGCCATTGTTGAACTGGCGGCGTTTTTTCTGACATGAATTGTATTTTATATCCTGTAATGTTGTTGAGTATATACTTGTCACTCGTGACCATACCCCATGCTTCTTTAAACAAGTGTAATCTCCCCCCTGTTAATAAAGCACCCTTATTCTCTATATGCTGGTAGGGACCAGACCCACCTACCTCCATGGTTATTGGCGATTCTGTTTCTTCATTTTCCTGAAGATTTTGTTCCGACGTGCTGGCGATGTTGGGGGGAGGCGCATTTTCCAGAGGGTCCGCTGCGGGCCCTGATCTGAAAGATCTTTGGGGATAATGTGCGGACCCCAAGCGTGCACCAGTCCCATATTGCGGACGTCGACTGGTGGATGCCGTGGGGTGCTGCCACTTGGGTATCGGAGGTCTTGGTTTGCTCGTCCCGGGGCCTGCCCTCATTAGGCCGAAGGTTTTTGATGCTTCCTGCATCTCCTTCAGTTGTTATTGAAATCTTTCCCAAATGGCAGCGCGTCCGTCTCCGCAGCTGGGGCTTTACACAAGCCAGCAAATTTGGGATTGAGGGCAGGTCTTATGTTTCCCTCCGGCGATTGTTGATCTCAAATTGTGTGGTACACATTAATGCCAGCACATCCTGCTGGCAGGTATCCATCTCCGTGGTCTCCACGGAACGAGCAAAGGCTGTGATGGCTGACGTCAGGAGCCTTAGGATCCGCTGTAGCTTGAGTTCTTGGGCCTGGATGTGTGACCCACATGCCCCCAGATTTGGCTGTTGACACTTTTTACTTTGAGGGCCTCACCGTTTTCTGGTGCTGTGTTGTTTCAGCACCTCAGCGAGCACCTTTTCCAGTAATGGTTGATGCTGGCCGCCATTCTTGGTTCCAGCGGTGCTCCAGCCCGTGGGGTTGCTACAAGCGGTCCATCACACCCAACAGCTCTTCATGTTCCTGCACCCCTGGCATACTCCCGAATTCGTCCGCCTGCCCCTGTTCCAGACCAGCCCAGCCCTGGTCACCAATGCTAGCCTCCAGTAATGAGGGAGCAGAGGGCAGTGCATGAGGCACTGTGGAGGGGGTGCCTGACCTCCCTCCGCGAGAGCGCTCTTTCTGCGCATCTCGCTGGAGCTGCTCCAATTGCTGTTGGATGCAGCTCAGGCGGCTGTCTCTCCTCCATTTAGGTGGAGACATGTCCCCGTCCGACGAATCGGACGCCACCGGCCGGATGCCTGTTCGGATGGCTAGACATCCAGCCCGCAGTTCAGGCACTAGCGGGACTGGGCTCGGCGCGGTGATGGGGATAGCGGGGCGCCCGGTTATTGTTCCTACCACCTGTTGCTGCTCCCCCTGCAATGGAACGCTCCTCCGCTGGAGTCGAGCGGGGGACAGGTTCTTCTGGAGCTTTTGCCTTGTAGATGCGAGAGCGCCCCTCAAGCAGCGCGTCTCGCAGGCACTGCTCCGTGAGCCGCTCCAGCGGCTCAGGCGGCTCTCTCTCCCCCCGTGCGGGTGGAGAGACGTCCCGTCCGACATCGAGAACACCTGCCGGATGCCTCTCGAGTGGCTATGCGTCCAGCCCGCTGCTCAGGTACTAGCGGGCTGGCCTCGGCACGGTGTCGGGGAATTACGGAACACCGGGTAACGCTCCTACCGCCCGTTGCTGCCCCCCTCCCCAACGGGAAAACGGGGGACAGTTTTGTTCCAGAGCCTTTTTCTCTGCCTGTAAAAACACAAGCAGAAAAAGGCTCACCTGTAAAAGAAAACCCGACCTCAGGGTACTCACCTGACGGTCCGGTTCATGCTGTAACGAGAGTGCCTAGCTCCCGTTGCAAGCCGCTGTTGCACTGCTGGCGTAATGCCGCGCCTGCGCACTGAGCGGGTTCTTCACGTAGTCACTCACGTGACTCCGAAGTAAAATCTGGCTGTAAATTTTTCTTCAGATGCGTTTTCATTTTGTATGTAAAAACCCACGAGAACCATGGGCGATTTCAAAAAAATCACAGCCAGATTTATCACTTCTGAAACTTTTTAGATGCCAAAGGAATCAAGAAAAAACAAAAAAAAGCTCATCGCGTGTAATCCATTTGGAGTAGCCTAGCAACAGTACGGGTCATGGGTCGTGACCCAACTGTCATGAAACCTCCCTATAATAACTGAAAATTTCATTCAGTTCTCTTAATGTATAAGAAAGTTATGCGCTTTTGACTGTCCTTGATCACAGCTTTGTTAAGTCAATGGAAAAGCAATAGGGAACAAGATAGAAACATAGACAATAGGTGCAGGAGTAGAGGCCATTCGGCCATTCAATATGATCATGGCTGATCATCCAACTCAGTATCCTGTACCTGCCTTCTCTCCATACCCCCTGATCCCTTTAGCCACAAGGGCCACATCTAACTCCCTCTTAAATATAGCCAATGAACTGGCCTCAGCTACCTTCTGTGGCAGAGAATTCCACAGATTCACCACTCTCCGTGTGAAAAAAGTTTTTCTCATCTGGGTCCTAAAAGATTTCCCCCTTATCCTTAAACTGTGTGTGGCCCCTTGTTCCGGACTTCCCCAACATCGGGAACAATCTTCCTGCATCTAGCCTGTCCAACCCCTTAAGAATTGTGTAAATGTCTATAAGGTCCCCCCTCAATCTTCTAATTTCTAGCGAGTACACGCCGAGTCTATCCAGTCTTTCTTCATATGAAAGTCCTGACATCCCAGGAATTAGTCTGGTGAAACTTCTCTGTACTCTTATATGCTTTAATTTCAAGTCATCCAAGTAAGATTGTTTCATATTTGTTTCAGAATGCTTCAGTCTATAATAACTGAAAATGTCATTCAGTTCTCTTAATTTTTCAGAAAGTTATGGGCTTTTGACTGTCCTCGATCACAGCTTTTGAGTTAAGTCAATGGAAAAGCAATAGGGAACAAGATGCTATGAAAATGGCGATAACTTTTTTAATAGGGGGTTTGCACGTAAGGTCGCTGGGTCATAGGGCTTGACGCACGGAGCCTCTCAATCCATCTGGAGGACATCTGTCACTTCCGGTATATGTTATGAATGCAAGAAACGCGTACTTGTTAAAAACCGTCAAAATGGTGAATTTCTGCGCTGAAAAAAATTGTGGAAGTCGGGGTAAGTATGAGAGACATGTACCCAACTTCAGAATTCCAAACGTGAAGCGAAATGAAGGCAAAGAGAAGCGAGAACTGAAGGGACTACAGCAGCTAAAGTGCTTGGTAAACATTGAAAATATTGGGAATTATCGCGTTTGCTCACTGCATTTCATCAAGGAAGGCGTTATTTGTGTTTTTTCTTGATTCCTTTGGTATCTAAAAATTCTCAGAAGTGGTAAATCTGGCTGTAAATGTTTCTTCAGATGCGTTTTCATTTTGTGTGTAAAAAGTTCTTGGGAAACATGGGCGATTTAAAAAAATTACAGCCAGATTGATCACTTCTGAAACTTTTTAGATGCCAAAGGAATCAAGAAAAAACACAAATAATGCCTTACTGTTGATGAAATGCAGTGAGCAAACGGCCAATGTTCGCCAAGCACTCTGGCTGTTGTTGTCCCTTCAGCTCTCGCTTCTATCCACCTTCATTTCTCCTCACTTTTGGAATTCTGAAGTTGGCTAAATGTCTCACACGCTTATCCTGATTTCCATAACTATTTACAGTGCAAAAATGGACAAATTCAGCGGTGGGGTTTTAACGGGCCCGCTACGCTGGAAACAATGGTAAGTGCCTACCTGCAGTTCATCGCGTGTAATCTATTTGGAGTAGCGTAGCAACAGTACGGGTCATGGGTCGTGACCCCACTGCCGTGAAACCTCCCTATAGATTGAAGCATTCTGAAACAAATATGAAACAAGTCCCCTTGACCCAAGCAGTCGTTCCAGGTGCGACAAAGGTTCACCTGTATCTCCTCCAACCTCATCTACTGCATCCGCTGCTCTAGATGTCAGCTGATTTACATCGGGGAGACTAAGCGGAGGTTTGGCGATCGTTTCGCCGAACACCTCCGCTCAGTCCGCAATAACCTACCTGAACTCCCGGTGACTCAACACTTCAACTCCCCCTCCCATTCTCAATCCGACCTCTCTGTCCTGGGTCTCCTCCATTGCCAGAGTGAGCAACACCGTAAATTGGAGGAACAGCACCTCATATTCTGCCTGGGTTGCTTGCGTCCGGCTGGCATGAACGTTGAATTCTCCCAATTTTGCTAGCCCTTGCTGTCTCCTCCCCTTCCTTAACCCTCGAGCTGTCTCCTCCCATCCCCCCGCCATCGGGCTCCTCTTCCTCCCTTTTTCCTTCCTTCTCCCCCCCCCCCCCCATCAGTCTGAAGAAGGGTTTCGGCCCGAAACGTCGCCTATTTCCTTCGCTCCATAGATGCTGCTGCACCCGCTGAGTTTCTCCAGCATTTTTGTGTACCTTCGTTACAATCTTACTTGGATTACCTGAAATTAAAGCATATAATTAGTTAGTTACCCAATTAATTAGTTAATTACATGTTAATTACTAGATCTAAACATCTATTCATTTGAAAAAAAATTAACATTTTTAAATCTCTCTCCCTCACTCTCCCCCCTCTTTCTCCTCCCTATTATTCTCTCTCTTTCTCCCCCTCTCTTTCTCTCTCCATCTCTCCCATCCTCTATCTCCCCATCTCTCCCTCCATCTCTGATGATTGTTACGCTTTTGAGCAGTTGCCGGTTGACGCGGCGGTGTACCACTGGCTTCTCGGGCGTCTCGAGGTGGAAGGAGGCAACCCTACGCCCATGCACCCAGCAGCAGTAGATGCCGCGGTCGGAGGGCATCACGCTTTTGATTTCATACATGCCGCCCATGGCGTCGACCAGCCGGTGTCTCCCATCACTGTTGCCACCTTGGGTGATAAAGGTGGAGTCGCGCTGCCATAGAACGGGCGTGTACACCGACGCCCCCGGGCATGTCATCCGGGCGTTGTCACGGATGCCGTGGTACATCGACTGCAGAAGAGTTGTGCGCGGCACCATCCAGTCGAACACAGGCTCCCGACCACACCACCACCGCCCCCATTCGCCAATCTCCAGCAACAGAAGATTGGCTGCAGGGCAAGGTGACGCCATTCACCTCGTGCCTCGTCCTCGTCCTTGTCGATGTCGCTAAGTTTGGCGTAGCAGAAGCCCATCATCTTCTGCTCCCCTATTACGTTACACCGGTTACAGTCCTGCCATGGTCCCCAGCGGGTGTAGAGCTTGACCATGTGCTGGGAAGAGCCCACGTTCACCCTCAGGGTCTGGTTTGTCAGAATGCTCTCCCCCAGCCCTTGGTGGGACACGTAAACCAGAGACGAGTCCTGCACATCCACCTGGTAGGCGGCTAGGGTGGAATTAGCCGACTTACACAGGTACAGGCCCGTGTCTGAGGTCTTCGCCGTGTCCATGATCAAGGAGCCTCGATGTACATTGGCTCGGCTTCCCAGATCGCCCATCGGCCCTTGGTACACCGTCAAGTGCCCGGATCTGATGAAGGTGCTGGGTTGGGCTTGAGGCTGGCTGAGGTCCTGGTACTGCCAGTACACGGAGCCTTCTGGTACTTCTGTGGCACTCGGGCAACGCAGGCTGAGCGGATTGTTCGATAGGAAGGCCAGAGAGCAGGGGGCTTTGCCCGAGCAGTTAGCCCAGTCGTCCTGGTTTAGGAAGTTGGGCAAGCCGCCTATTAGAAACAGCATGCCCAGAATGAAAAGCAATACATTTTCATTCCACATCTTCACTGATGGTTCGTCCAGTTGACTGTGGGCTGGAGCAGGGACGTAACTGTCACATCAACTATCCCCTGACCTCATCAATGGGCCCCTTGTGACCCCCGTGACCTCAAGTGACCTCATCAATTCCCATTAGTTTAGTTTAGAGTTTAGAGATAGAGCATGGAAACAGGCCCTGTGACCGGCCCAATCAACACCGACCATCAATCACCGTCACACTCGTTATCCCACTTTTTCATCCTCTCCCTACACATTAAGGGCAATTTCTTTTACAGAGGCCAATTAACCTACACACCCACACCTTCTTTGGGATGTGGGATATGTCTGGAGCAACTAGAGGAAACCCCTGTGGTCACAGGGAGAGCTGCAAACTCCACACAGACAGCAACCGACGTTAGGGTCGAACCCAAATCTCTGGCTCTGTGAGGCAGCAGCTCTACCTGCTGCACCACTGTGCTGCCTTATTTCTCCATTGACTCTTTGTTCTCATGTCCTGAGCTACTTTTGTCTGATGATTAGCAGAGGCCCAGAATTGCGATGTTTATATTTTGTTTTGTTGTTTATTTCATTTTTCTGCATGTTCATCTAATTTTCCTGTGGACAGTATCTACAGAAGTTTCAACAGTACACAGGACTCGTGGGACTGAGCTCTAGGGGGAGGTTGAGAGAGCTAGGACTTTATTCCCTGGAGAGTAGGATTATGAGGGTTGATCTTACAGAGGTGTCCCAAATCATGAGAGGAATATGTGAGGAAAGAGTTAACAGACATGGTTGATTTAGACTAAGGATAGAAAATTACATAAAAAGAAATAAGGTGTCAGCAGAAGCCAGACTGCTAGTAGAATAGAAAGTAACGATATAAAGAACAGAGAGAAATTCTAGATAAAAAGCAGCAATAGAAAGACTTCAGCAGGGGATAGCAGAGAAATTAGAACAAAGGGGAGAGGGACACGAAGTCACGCTCAACTACGCATGCTTGATGAGATTCCATGAATATGTACACACACGCACTATGACAAGATGCCTAATTTAAATGCACATGCGATGCATGATAGGGGAGGTGTCTTTGACGTTGGGTGGGCGTTCCACGACGTTCTCGTGGGAATCTGGGCTTTATGTTATGATTGGAAGAAGCTCAATGGGGAGAGATGAGAATGTGATAATAATGAAAAGAAATGTATAAAGATAGAAGACATCCCGATCCTCGGTGTGTCTCTAGGGGACATCAGTGGAGAGGCACCTATTCTGCAGAATATGAAATTAATAAAAACACTTCTTTGTCTGAATTTGTCTCAAGAGCATTTGTGATTTTAGAATCTCACAAATAGATCGGGTAAAGGTAGTCTTTTGCCCAGTGTAAGGGAATCGTGAATCAGTAGACATAGGGTTAAGGTGAGGAGCTGAGGGATGACATTTTTATACAAAGGGTGGTGGGTGTATGGAACAAAGTGCCAGAGAAGGTAGTTGAGGCAGGCACTATTTCAATGAGGCATTTAGACAATACAATACCTTTTATTTGTCATTTGAACCTCACATGAGGTTCAAACGAAATTTGGTTTCTGCAGCCATACAAAAAAAGAACCAAGACACACGCCAACACAATTCAATTCACATAAACATCCATCACAGTGAGTCCTCCTCACTGTGATGGAAGGCAAAACTTGTCTCTCCCCTGCTCTCCATTCCTCTCCCGAAGTCGAGGTCAAAGCCCCCGGCGGGCGCTAGCAAGTCCGCGGCCACTCAAAGCCACGCCGGACGATGTAGGGCCCTGCCCCGGGTCTTGGTGTTGGAGCCCCCGGCGGGCGCTAGCAAGTCCGCGGCAATTTACAGCCGCGCCGGGCGTTGTAAGGCCCCGCTCCAGGTCACTCTCAACCCCGCAATTCGGGCGGGAGAAGTCGCCGTTGCCGGTGCCCCGCAAAGCGGTCTCCCACCGGGGACCCGCGAGCTCCCGGTGTCACAATCCACCGGAGTCGGGTCGCAGCAGCTCGCCCCCGCAGCTCTCCACGCTCCGAAGCTGGCTAGCTCCACGGAGGTAGGTCCGTAGGTCCACAGCTCCACAGCGGTAGGTCCGCAGCTCCCCAGCTCCACAGCCCCACAGCCCCACAGCTCCCCAGCCCCACAGCCAAAGATCATAGAGGAGCTCCTCTATGATCTTTGGTCCGCAGCTCCCCAGCTCCACAGCCCCACAGCGGTAGGTCCGCAGCTCCCCAGCTCCACAGCTCCACAGCGGTAGGTCCGCAGCTCCCCATCTCCACAGCTCCACAGCGGTAGGTCCGCAGCTCCACAGCCCCACAGCTCCACAGCGGTAGGTCCGCAGCTCCACAGCCCCACAGCTCCACAGCGGTAGGTCCACAGCTCCACAGCGGTAGGTCCGCAGCTCCCCAGCTCCACAGCTCCACAGCTCCACAGCTCCACAGCTCCACAGCTCCACAGCTCCACAGCTCCACAGCTCCACAGCTCCACAGCTCCACAGCTCCACAGCTCCACAGCTCCACAGCTCCACAGCTCCACAGCTCCACAGCTCCACAGCTCCACAGCTTCACAGCTCCACAGCTCCACAGCTCCACAGCGGAAGGTCCGCAGCTCCCCAGCTCCACAGGCTCCGTGACTTCAGCCCCCAGGTCGCTCCGGTTCGAGGCCGCTCCACGGCGCTAGGCCCCAACGGCAACGGAGACCCGACAGGGAAAAGGCCGGGTCTCCATGCAGGGAAGGGATTTAAAAGTTTCCCCCACCCATACACATTTAAAAACCCACTACAAACTAAACCCTCAACAGGACAAAAAAATAAAAAATACACAGACAGACTGCAGAGGCCGCTGCGACATCGGTCGCGCCGCCCACCATCTAGATCCAATTAGATCTAATTGTCACTGAAACAAACACTGGAGTCCAAACTCGTCTTTATTTGTAAACGGTACCACGGAGCCGGACTTGGATCCACTCACTCGAGCCCTCACCTGCCTCACGTAAACAGAACAGAAGAAAGAGACAATCGGCACGGCCAAACGAATCACCTACACTTTTATACCCCTAAACGGATGCGGGGACACTAAAGGCACGAAGATGCAATGGGAGGGCCATCCCTACATGTCAATCACTTCTTACCAAAGATCATAGAGGAGCAAAAACGCGTGGTATGACGTGAGTGATTGTCGACGCCATTTTTGGAGGCATTTTATTGGGTAAGATCTTTGTATTGAGCTGTCATGAAGCAGGCCCTTCAGCTCAACTTGCCCACGCTGGCCAACATGTCCCATCTACACTAGTCCCACATGCCTGCATTTGGCCCATACCCCTCTAAACCTGTCCTAACCATCAAATAACCTAACTGTCATATGAGGAAAGATTTAAAAGACTAGGCTTGTATTCACTGGACTTTAGAAGGATGAGGGGGGTCTTATCATATTGTCTACAGTGTACTATGTTTACAGATTCTGTTGTGCTGCTGAAAGTAAGAATTTAATTGTTCTATCTGGGACAAGCTAGATGCAGGAAATTGTTCTACATGACAATAAAACACTCGTGTTAGATGCAAGGGGATCTTATAGAAACATATAAATGAATAAAAGGACTGAACAAGCTAGATACAGGAAAAATGTTCCCAATGTTGGGCGAGTCCAGAACCAGGGGCCACAGTCTTAGAACAAAGGGGAGGCCATTTAAGACTGAGGTGAGAGAAAAACGTTTTCACCCAGAGAGTTGTGAATTTGTGGAATTCCCTGCCACAGAGAGCAGTGGAGGCCAAATCACTGGGTGGATTTAAGAGAGAGTTAGATAGATCTCTAGGGGCTAGTGGAATCAAGGGATATGGGGAGAAGGCAGGCACGGGTTATCGATTGGGGCTGATCAGCCATGATCACAAAGAATGGCGGTGCTGGCTCGAAGGGCCAAATGGCCTCCTCCTGCACCTATTTTCTATGTTTCTAGAACACTCATCCAGCAATCCTCGAGCCCACCAGCTCATCCCGTAGTCAATTCATCAGCTTTTCCATAAGAACTTCCATCAGTTCTTCCAAAATAATGACAATCAGACAATCTCGATAACCCTCAGCCCATCAAGCAGCCCCTTAATTCACCCAGAAGTCTGAACTATTGAATGCTCACTGCATCTCTTTCCATGTCGGCAAGTTAATATCCAGCTGCATGAACCATGTGAAAAGGGAATAAATAGATGCATGTGGTGCAGTGATTTGTGCAGCACTATAGGCCTGGAGACCAAGAGGAGTTCTCCATTGAACTGAGTTTGAACGGGGGGCTTGAGGCCCCCGACCGAGGAAGAACAAAAGGAAGGGACTTGAACTTTATTTCCCCTTCCATCACAGTGAGGAATGTGTAGGAGTCACTGTGGTGAATGTCCGTATTAAAATGTGTTTTTGAGTGCTGTTGCTTTTAATTGTATGACTGACCTGGCCAATGAAATTCCTCGTATGTTGCAAAACATGGCAAATAAAATCTGATTATGATTCTGGAAAGCCTTTCCCTTCCATACTCTTTCCTCTCTGATCTTTTTGCAGTTGCCTGCCTTTCTGTACTTGTTGCAAGAGATTGTCGTGGCATCCAGCATCCTCGGAGAATGTAGAATTAAAGGCAGGCAATGCCAGTTTTACAGATGGTTATTTGCCTCAAGATTGGATTATTGTATCTCCAGAACCTACCCAGAGGCTCTGGGAGACACATGGTTCAAGAGGGAACACAAAAAGCGTAATTAGGAAGAATATTAAGAGTAAGATTTTCAATTAAAATACTGTAATTGATGGAACCTTGCCTTTAAATTGGTTCTTGGATGAAACCCTGATGGTTATAACAAGTAACATATAACCATATAACAATTACAGCACGGAAACAGGCCATCTCGGCCCTACAAGTCCGCGCCGAACAATTTTTTTTTCCCTTAGTCCCACCTGCCTGCACTCATACCATAACCCTCCATTCCCTCCATATGCCTATCCAATTTATTCTTAAATTATACCAACGAACCTGCCGCCACCACTTCCACTGGAAGCTCATTCCACACCGCTACCACTCTCTGAGTAAAGAAGTTCCCCCTCATGTTACCCCTAAACTTCTGTCCCTTAATTCTGAAGTCATGTCCTCTGGTTTGAATCTTCCCTATTCTCAAAGGGAAAAGCTTGATCACATTGGTTCTCACATTGTCTCTTTAAATTTACTCTCCTTTTCACACTTGCATTAAAACACAGCCACCGCCATTCACAGTGATACTGCCCGCCAGTCTCATAATTACAGTCAACACAGCCACCTTGACAGCCACACAAAATGATGTAAATAAAAATTGTTTTCCTTGTTTAAGAAGTTCAATTTACAATTATTTGAAGTTGTGGGGGTTGGTACAAAATACTGCTGACCCACAAATGTGTTGCTATGAGACATTCACATTTAAAAAATCCATGTCTCAAAAAAAGCAAGAAGGTGTCCATGTTATTTGACCAACTTATCAGATGAATTTAAATATGTAGGTATGTATGCATTAGTTTTGCTCCTAATTCCCTTTTCCAAATCATTAATATATATGGTAAACAGTTGCGGCCCCAACACCAAGCCTTGCGGCAAAAAAATCCAGAAGATTAGTCAAACATGATTTCCCTTTCATAAATCCATGTTGACTTGGACTAATTCTTTTCCTGCTATCCAAATGCCCCATTATTACATCTTTAATAATTGACTCCAGCATCTTTCACACCACCAAAGTCGGGCTAACTGGTCTGTAATTCCCCGTTTTCATTCACGCTCCTTTCTTGAAAAGTGGGATAGCATTAGCTATCCTCCAATCCACAGGAACTGATCGTAAATCTATTGATCATTGGAAAATGATCATGTGTATAAATATATATGTATGTGTATATATGCATGTATACGTGTGTATATATGTATGTATATATATGTTTATATATGTGTGTATGTATGCATATAAATGTATCCATATGTATGTGTGCATTTGTATGTGTATACGTGTGTATGGATGTATGTGTGTATATATATGTATGTGTATAAATATATATATATGCATATATTTATTATTACTATATAATTATATATATAATTGCCTTTATGGTTTATGTATATCATCTTACAAGACAAATGAATTAATAGTGATTATTTAAATCAAAGTTGCTTCTGATCCATGAGAATAAACTTTATTATCTCTAACTTGCCTCTCACACACAGACACACATTCATATAAATATATTAAAATATATATACGTTAAATTTAATTTTGTGCAGTGTGTGTTAAAGCAATACAAGGGAAACTGCACAATACAATGCAAGGGAAACTACGCAAAGGAGGGGGCTGTTCCCGCTACAAGATACTCGAGGATCTTTGCTTTGGATCAAAGATTATAGAGGAGCTCTATAATCTTTGCTTTGGATTACAGCGGGTGGCATACATACCGGAAGTCGCGTGTCGCTTAAAGAAATGGCAGCCGTGACGTTCCGTCACGTACTACACGTCAGTCCATTGGATTTCGGAGGAGTGGTCTATCTTGCTCCTCTATGATCTTTGGGCAGAAGTGAAGAGATGGGTCTTGAGGCGAGACTGGAAGATGGTGAGGGACACGGAATTGCGGATCAGTTGGGGGAGGGAGTTCCAGAGCCTGGGAGCTGCCCTGGAGAAGGCTCTGTCCCCAAAACTGCGGAGGTTGGGATGGGATACTGAGTTGGATGATGAGCCATGATCATATCGAATGGCGGTGCAGGCTCGAAGGGCCAAATGGCCTACTCCTGCACCTAATTTCTATGTTTCTATGTTTCATCTCCCCCCCTCTCTCCTCTCTCCGTCTCTCCACTACTCCTCTCCTCTCTCCTTCCCTCTCTCTCCCCTCACAACTAGCACCAAAGATAATTGCAAAGTGGACTAGGTGAGAGATTGTCTCCTCTCCTCTATCCTCTCCTCACTTCTCATCTCCTCCTCTCACATTTCCACATACCCTCCTCTCTCTCCTCCTTTCCTCTCCTTACCTCTCTTCTCCTCCCTGCTTCTTGTAAATCCTGGCCAAAATAAAGCAGATTCATGCATTCAAAAGGCCTTTTAGCCATTTGTGTATAAGAAGCCGCAGGCTGCTAGCTGGTGCCAGGAAGTCTAGGTCCCAGATCAGTAGCTCAGATAAGGAAGGTCCAAGGATATTTGTAATTGTTAGTATGTATGAGAATCTTGCAGAGGAACTCCATTGTATTGTAAATGCATGAATTTGATTGGATTGCTGCAAAGGGATTGTAAATAATGTAAATAATGTTGCAAGACAGTTACTCTGTTGTTTGCTGCTTGGCCAGAGTGTTAAAACCAAAGATCCTATAGCGGAGCAAGATAGGCCACTCCTCCAAAATCCAATGGACTGACGTGTATTACGTGACGGAACGTCATGGCCGCCATTTCTTAATGCGACACGCGACTTCCGGTATGCCACCCGCTGTGATCCAAAGCAAAGATTATAGAGCTCCTCTATAATTGATCCAAAGCAAAGATCCTCGAGTATCTTGTAGCGGGAACAGCCCCCTCCTTTGCGTAGTTTCCCTTGCATTGTATTGTGCAGTTTCCCTTGTATTGCTTTAACACACACTGCACAAAATTAAATTTAACGTATCTATATTTTATATATTTATATGAATGTGTGTCTGTGTGTGAGGCAAGTTAGAGATAATAAAGTTTATTCTCATGGATCAGAAGCAACTTTGATTTAAATAATCACTATTAATTCATTTGTCTTGTAAGATGATGTACATAAACCATAAAGGCAATGATATATATAATTATATAGTAATAATAAATATATGCATATATATATATTTATACACACATATATATACACATACATATATACACACATACATCTATACACATACATACATACACACGTATACACATACATATGGATACATACAAATAAACGCATACATATGAATACATTTATATGCATGCATACACACATATATAAACATATATATACATACATATATACACACATATACATATACATGCATATATACACATACATGCATATATACACATACATATATATTTATACATATGATCATTTTCCAACGATCAATAGATTTACGATCAGTTCCTGTGGATTGGAGGATAGCTAATGCTATCCCACTTTTCAAGATAGGAGCGTGAGAGAAAATGGGGAATTACAGACCAGTTAGTCCGACTTTGGTCGTGTGAAAGATGCTGGAGTCAATTATTAAAGAGGTAATAATGGGGCATTTGGATAACAGTAAAAGGATTAGTCCAAGTCAACATGGATTTATGATTTTACAATGCATTGAAACCTCTCCCATTTTTATGAGATGCATTCCTGGAATATGTAGGAAGTTTATTGTAACCTAGTGCCCTCGTGGATTAAGGGCGGCATGGTGGTGCAGCGGTAAAGTTGCTGCCTTACAGTGGGTGCTGTCTGTACGGAGTTCGTAGGTTCTCTCCGTGACTGAATGGGTGTTCTCCGAGATCTTCGGTTTCCTCCCACACTCCAAAGACATACAGGTTTGTAGGCTTGGTATAAGTGTAAATTGTCCCCAGTGTGTGTAGGATGGTGTTAGTGTGTGGGGTCGCTGCTCAAAGGTGGGCCAAAGGGCCTGTTTCCGCGCTGTATCTCTGTAAGAAATAGAAGCAAGGATAAGCCATCTAAATTCACACCACCATCAGTAAGATTATTGTTGATCCTGCACCTCAACACCTTATTCCCACATTCTCTCCATTATCCTTCATCCTTTTCGTATTTGAAAAAAAATATCTCTCCTTTCAAGGACTCGACTTCCACCATCTCACGCGATCAAGAATTCCAAGATTCCCAGCCCTTGAGTGAAGAAACTGCTCCTTGTATCATTACTAAATATCATGACCCATATTCTGAGACTTTAGCCCTCGTTCTAGATCACCAGACCAGCCGCAATCTCCACCCACGAGTCCAATCTAAACAGAGATAGACACAAAATGCTGGAGAAACTCAGTGGGTCAGGCAGCATCTCTGGAGAAAAGGAATAGGTGACGTTGCAGGTCGGAAGCCTTCTTCAGACTGCGTTCTGACACTTCTTCTTCTTCTTGCGTATGGTGTGCACAGCCTAAAGTTGGAGGACAACTTGTTCTATTTGATCTTATTTGACTGTGCACACCGGATTGATTGCATTTGTCGAAACAGGGCGGACCACGTGAAGGTTGCAATCTCCCACCTGACACCAAAGAGCAACATGTCCAACGTAGATACAATAATAACTATATCGCCATTTGCATTAGTTTTGTGCAGTTAACAAATCACAATTTCACACAATGTACATAAGACGGCAGTTATTTGACAAATACTCTGCAGTTCGGTGCAGGAGATCTTGTCGACGAGTATTCTGGACCCACTGTTGACATCTTAAATTACAGGAGATATAATTTAGGATTAACTAATAAGAAAAACAATGATCATAACTACATGCCTGAACAATGGATGATATATCACTTAAATGCAATTGTTTTCAGTTGTGTGGAGAGACCTGTATATTGAAGATGCTTTTTGCCTCTAATATGTCAATTTACCTTAAATGTAGAAGAGCTTATTAAAATCTTCTTTCAAAGACCATTAAGTATTTTCTTTCTATCCTCTTTTGGACACAAGGCATAGCAGAGCTGCCAACTCTCACAAAGAGGTAAGGGAGGGAGAGAGGGAAGGGAGGGAGAGAGGGAAGGGAGGGAGATCGAGAGAAGAGAGGGAGAGAGAGCGAGATCGAGAGAAGAGAGGGAGAGAGAGATGGAGAGAAGAGAGGGGAGAGAGAGATCGAGAGAAGGGAGGGGAGTGAGAGATCGAGAGAAGAGAGAGATCAAGAGAAGAGAGGGAGAAGGGGGAGAGGGAGAAGGGGAAAAGGGGGGAGAGGGAGAAGGGGGAGAGGGAGAAGGGGAAAAGGGGGGAGAGGGAGAATGGGGAGAGGGAGAAGGGGGACAGGGAGAAGGGGAGAGGGAGAGTGGAACGATAGCACATTATAACGTGCAGCCGTCCCATTCCGACCAAAGATTATAGAGCAGAGCAGGGCTTGTGATCTTTGCTTGTGATGTCTCGACAATTCGAGGGACATAACGGGTAACAGCCGCCGCGTTCTCGGACTTGAATCTGAGCTCGAAAAATCTCCTGGTCACTGGGCCTAATGTGTCCCACGGGCCATATTTTGGAGACCAATCCCTTACAAGAACAAAACCAAAAACGTACAGAAGTGTTAAAATTGTCTTTATTATTATGGTAAGTAAAGATCTATTAAAAATAAGTCTAATAACTTTCTAATGTACCGACAAACCTAGTTTCCCAATGGCCGTTGATGGGAGAACAGAAAATAAAATTTTCACGACAGAATATCGACTGAAAATAATAATAATATTTTCTCACCTTTCTTGTTTATTGGGGAACCTAAAGAATGACAGGTCCGGTCGCTTAGATTTACGATTAGAACAATTGATAGCAGAGCAGTGAGATGAAATTTAGATAAGGACGCCATGACAGTGTGGGGCAAAGATTATGGTGTGGGGGAAGCCCAATAAAATGCCTCAAAAAATGGCGTCGACAATCACATACGTCATACTACGCGTTTTTCGAGGAGTGGTCTGTCTTGCTCCTCTACAATCTTTGCTGCAGGCTGCATAAATCCACAATTGTATCTATTTAAATTATTGACTCAATACAGCACCAGCCTTGAAAATGCAAGAATGCCTGGAACAAAACCTGTCAATTATCAAATCCCTGGCATTAGCCTGAGTCACAGCCATTCAAATTCGATATTGATTTACACAAATTATAAGTTGTGTGGTCAACCAATTTAAGACTGTCCTTACATTCCTATCTAAACAATCTTCCTGGATTGAGGGAAACAAGGAGAATGTGCTGTGTGGGGGTAGGTTGGAAATAACCTGTGGGGTTTGTTCCAGTCTGTCAGGGCTCACAGTTGGGAGCTGGGTCCGGGTGACCGGGCGGTGATAATTATGAGAATTTGCAGCCATTTGAACCACAGCCAAACTAGAGGCGTCACTGAGGAGTGGGCTGCAGCTCCTCAGCTGAAGGGACATGTCCTCGCTCTCTTTGAAGGAGGCACCGTCCGCCCCAGCGAGTGGGCAAAAGCGGAGCCAACCCATATAGGCTGTGGGCCGAGCATCAAAAATGTGTCTACAAATACCCAAGTCACCAAACTACATGAAATTTTCACATATTGTGTAAAATAATATATATAAATCACCCCTGAAACTCGATATGAAGAAGACTTGCACATTTTTATTAAATTAGAGAAAAACGGGAAAAATGTCGGGAATATTTTAGTCAAATCAAAGCACATTTAACATTGAGTTGTCTGCCAGTTGGCCAATCACGCGCTTTGTTTCAGGCTAGCACACAAAATGGCTAAGGGGGCTTCACAGATGCCTGTTTTACTGGAGATTCCAATGTGTTGTTCTATGGAATAAATGTCGTGGAAACTTGCAGCAGGTTAATTGTATTTAGTGGGAAAAGCATTAAAAAGGCTGAAGAAAGTGCTGCGGTGGATTAAAGTGCAAGAAAGCCTTCAAAGTCCATGCTGATGTGCTGGAACACAAAGAAGGCCCCCATTAATCAACTAACTAAAAGGTAAGATTAAAGTCTGAATTTATGAAAATCTATCTGTATGGACTTTAATTAATTTAATTGCACCCTTTATAATGTGAATAAATTAATTCATTCATTCCTTATTCATTCATTCACCCGACCTACCCAACATGGCCGCCGCCCCCACCGCTATGCCCGCCCCGCGTCGACCATCCGCCCACCGGGACCTCCCTCCCTCCCTCACATCGCCCGCCGACCCCGACTAAACCGCCACTGGACACCGACCATCGTGTCCGGTGACCCTTGACCCGTGCCACTCCACCCCTTCCAACAACCCACAGCCGTCGCCTCACCTGGAGCCTGGACTCTCCACTGGGCCTGAAGCCTTCACGCTGCTCACTCCCACTCTCCTGGGCTCAACTCCACTGGGTCCTAGTGCCCGTCTGCCCAACCTTGTTAACATCAGTGGCTGTTCCACTGACCCTCCCCCACCCCCCCCCCCCCCCAACCATGTCACCCCGCTCTTACCCACCCATATTACAGCCCTCTCTCCCCCCCCACCCCCTGACCACCCACCCACCCCAACACCCTCAACCCCCCCCCTGACCACCCACCCACCCCAACACCCTCAACCCCCCCCCCCCCACACATCGCCCCATCCCCAGTCCACCCACCTGCCTTCCTCTGGCCCCAACCCCCATCCCTGTCGGGTGTTCACCATCCCCCCTGACCTCCCCCTCTCCCACACCGAACAGTCTGTCCTCAGCAGAGGTCTTACCTTTGTCCCCCTCCGTCCCCATCTCAATGAGTTCCGCGCCCACCACGACTTGGAGCGCTTCTACCATCGCCTCCGCCTCACAGCGCACTTCCACGGGAAGGAGTCCTCGCCCCTCATTGATGACCCCTTTTCCCGTCTCCAACGCATCCCCTCCTCATGGAACCCCCCTCATGACTTCCCGGCTTTGGAATTATTTATCCAGAACTGCCGTCGCGATGTCAACCGCCTCAACTTCTCCACTCCCCTGTCTCACTCCAATCTCTTCCCCCCTGAACGCACTGCCATCGAATCACTCCACAACAACCCAGATTTGGTTATCAAACCAGCCGACAAGGGAGGTGCCATGGTAGTCTGGCGCGCCGATCTCTACAAAGCTGAGGTCACGCGCCAACTCTCGGACACCTCCTCCTACTTACCCCTGGACCATGACCCCACTGACGAGCACCAGACCACCATCTCTAGCACCATCGCCAACTTCATCAACTCCCACGCCCTGCCCGACCGGGTCTCCAACCTCGTCGTTCCCCAGCCCCGTACGGCCCGTTTTTACCTTCTCCCCAAAATACACAAACCTGACTATCCCGGCAGACCCATTGTCTCTGCCTGTTCGTGCCCCACCGAACTCATCTCCACATACCTTGACTCCATCCTACCCCCCTGGTTAAATCCCTCCCTACCTATGTACAAGACACCTCAGACACTCTCCTTCATCTCTGGGCATTCCATTCTCTAGGCCCTCACCCCCTCATCTTCACCATGGACGTCCAGTCACTCTACACCTCCATCCCCCACCAGGATGGTCTCAAAGCCCTCCGTTCTTCCTCGACCGGAGAAGCAACCTATACCCGGCCACTGACACTCTCCTCCGCCTAGCAGAGCTGGTCCTTACCCTCAATAACTTCACGTTTGACTCCTCCCATTTCCTCCAAACACAAGGCGTAGCTATGGGCACACGCATGCGCCACAGCTACGCCTGCCTCTTTGTCGGGTACGTCGAATAATCCTTGTTCAATACGTACCAGGGCCCCATCCCCGACCTCTACCTCTGTTACAGCGACAACTGCTTTGGGGCCACCTCCTGCACACACACACAACTGACTGACTTCATCCACTTCACCACCAACTTCCATCCGGCACTGAAATACACCTGGACCATTTCTGACACTTCCCTACCATTCCTTGACCTCACTATCTCCATCGCAGGTGATAGACTCCTGACCGACATCCACTACAAACCCACTGACTCCCATGGCTATCTGGACTACACTTCTTCCCACCCTGCCTCCTGTAAGGACTCCATCCCTTACTCCCAATTCCTCCGTCTATGCCGCATCTGCTCCCAGGATGAGGCGTTCCACACCAGAACATCTGAAATGTCCTCATTCTTCAGGGAACGGGGAGTTCCCCTCCTCCACCATAGATGAGGCTCGCACCAGGGTCTCTTCCATACCCCGCAACACTGCTCTCTCTCCCCATCCCCGCACTCGCAACAAGGGCAGAGTCTCCCTCGTCCTCACCTTTCACCCCACCAGCCATCACATACAACAAATAATCCTATGTCATTTTCACCACCTCCAACGTGACTCGCCACATCTTCCCATCTCCCCCAATGTCTGCCTTCCGCAAAGACCGCTCCCTCCGCAACTCCCTTGTCAATTCTTCCCTTCCCTCCTGTACCACCCCCTCCCCGGGCACTTTCCGTTGCAACCGCAAGAAATGCAACACCTGTCCCTTTACCTCCCCCCTCGACTCCATTCAAGGACCCAAGCAGTCGTTCCAGGTGCAACAGAGGTTCACCTGTATCTCCTCCAACCTCATCTACTGCATCCGCTGCTCTAATGTCAGCTGATCTACATCGGTGAGACTAAGCGGAGGTTGGGCGATCATTTCGCCGAACACCTCCGCTCGGTCCGCAAGAACCCACCTGACCTCCCGGTGGCTCAGCACTTCAACTCCCCCTGCCATTCCCAATCCGACCTCTCTGTCCTGGGTCTTCTCCATTGTCAGAGTGAGCAACACCGGAAATTGGAGGAACAGCATTTCACATTCCGCTTGGGGACCCTGCATCCAGCGGGCATGAACATTGCATTCTCCCAATTTTGTTAGCCCTGGCTGTCTCCTCCCCTTCTTTAGCCCTCGAGCTGTTTCCTCCCATCCCCCAGCCCTCGGGCTCCTCCTCCTCCCTTTTTCCTTCCTTCTCCCCACCACCCCTCAGTCTGAAGGGTTTTGGCCCGAAACGTTACCTATCTCCTTCGCTCCATAGATGCTGCTGCACCCGCTGAGTTTCTCCAGCATTTTTGTGTACCTTCACACCACAATGTTTGTCCTGAACATACAACCAAGTTAAACTAATCGCACATGACATGTACCCCATTCCCTGCAATGTGTTGTAATATGCTGCAGTTACACCACTCATTTTGCATGGTTGATTCTCTTGGCATTCATTTTCTGCAACCTTTCTTTGTACCTTAAAACACTAATTTCTGATAATACTAATACGCAGTAATAGTGGATCAATCATTAATTTCCACAATATAGATTTCAGAACTGCTTTCATCATCTTATGCAAATGCTCCAAATATAATTTAGGGCAGCACAGTGGCACAGTGGTAGAGTTGCCACTTTACAGCGCCAGCCACTTGGGTTCGATCCTAACTATGGGTATTGGCTGTACAGAGTTTGTACATTCTACCTGTGACCGCATGGGATTTCCCTGGGTCCTCTGGTTTTCTCCCACACTCCAAAGATGTGCAAGTTTGTAGGTTAATTGGCTTCTGTAAATTGTTCTTAATGTGTAGGATAGAACTAATGTATGGGGTGATCATTGGTCGGCATGAACTCGGCAGGCAGAAGGGCCTGTTTCTAAGCTGTATCTCCAAACTAAACTAAACTAAACAATATATGGCCAAGCCCCATAAATCAATCTAGTCCTTTTAAAAATCTCTTCCACCTCCAGTCCAACTTCTAAAAATGCATCTATCTGCAGCTAAGATCACTCAGATCAGAATTTAAAATGTTGGTGCTTTCATTTAAATCGCATCCAGAGACTTGAATCAAGAGAGGAAAAGATGCATTGTCATCAGTATTACTTTGTCAATGTATTTGCAATTAAACCATGGTTTAGAGGTTACAGTCCCGCTGATCCGTTGGCCTAGAGTTTCTTTCTAAAGTACATTTACTTGATGCAGTGTGCATGGAGACACAGCAACAATGCAGGCAGATATCATGCTAAAACTGGTATAAAACTGACAAAACACATGGAAATTGTACAGTCTCCAGTGCGTAGCTAAAAATCCATCTCTGGTCCAGAGACTTATCCATTAACTATTATGTTTCCATATTCTCAATTACCCTGACAATGGTCTTTGAAAGACAGCCCCAGGCATAGATCAATTGTTATGTAAAGCAACATGAATGGTTTTCCGAAAATGGGTTTGTTGACTGAAAATAGATTGACATTTTGTAACGGTTACAGCTCTCAGATCCGCAAATGACCATCAAGTATTTTGTTGTTGTTGCTGTTTTAAGCAGGAATGCAATTCAAAGAGCATTTATCATTTGACAAGTTGATGATCAAGAATCAATGCGGCACTTTTGCAGTGTACACAAGCTACATAATTGAAATTATGAATCACTCTCTTCAGTAGCATACAACCTATTGTTCATAAGTGATCGGACCAGAATTAGGCCATTCGGCCCATCAAATCTACTCCGCCATTCAATCATGGCAGATCTATCTCTCACTCCCAACCCCATGGATTAAAAGCACCATTGAACCATTGACTACTGATGTGTAATAAGCTTCCATGGGAACAAAAACAATTAAAAATACATAGGGTGGCCCTGTGGCGCAGCGGAAGAGTTGCTGCCTTACAGCGATTGTAGCGCCAGAGACCTAGATTCGGTCCTGACTACGAGTGCTGACTGTATGGAGTTTGTGTGTTCTCCCCGTGACCATGTGGGTTTTTTCCAAGGTCTTCAGTTTCCTCCCACACTCCAAAGGCGTACAGGTTTGTAGGTTAATTGGCTTTGGTAAAATTGTAAATTGTCCTGACTATGTACGATAGTGTTAGTGTAAGGGGTGATCACTGGTTGGTGTGGACTTGGTGGACCAAAGAGCCTGGTTCTGCACTGTATCTCTAAACTAAAATAAAGTTTAAAGAAATGTACTCTGCATCTACCATATACTGTAAATTCAGAAGATTTATTTTTATTTCTATTTAGATTTAGATTTTTAGATTTATTTTTCATTTCAGCAATGTTGTTGATGTAGATAAGAAGATCATCAGCGTGTATAACTTAAGATATTACAGAGTGCTTTAGATTAAGAATGCCCCAACAGAGTATATGTGACAAACATGGCAAATTTAATTTATCATTGATATTTAGGGAAGTAAATTCCGCATCTAAATTAGTATCGGATTGGAGTCGCTGCCCTTTGCTGCCCTTGAAACTAACAGAAATTACAGTGTAGAAAAAGAATACTTAGATAAAACATTGATGTGATTTCTTAATTAAATGGAGAAAACACTAGATTGTCTCTTGAATCTCAACAGATCGATGAAACTTCCAAAAGCTTGTACTAAGTGTAAAAGTAGCCTTGAAGCCAGATGGTGCAGCAAATCAAAGCTATTTTAATTTTCACCCCAACTCAGCTGTGAGGAATACCAGTTCATGGTAAATTTTTAATTGACACTTGAATAACTGAACTGAAAACATCTTAACACTTTTTGAGTAAATTGTCAGTGGATTTCATTCAGTCAAAAACTGTTACAATTAAGGCAGAGATTGGCAGATTAGAACGTGTGTCTGGGGACATGTACCCCATTCCCTGCAATGTGTTGTAATATGCTGCAGTTACGCCACTCATTTTGCATGGTTGATTCTCTTGGCATTCATTTTCTGCAACCTTTCTTTGTACCTTAAAACACTAATTTCTGAAAATACTAATACGCAGTAAGAGTAATACGCATTAATCAATCATTAATTTCCACAATATAGATTTCAGAACTGCTTTCATCATCTTATGCAAATGCTCCAAATATAATTTAGGGCAGCACAGTGGCACAGTGGTAGAGTTGCCACTTTACAGCGCCAGCCACTTGGGTTCGATCCTAACTATGGGTATTGTCTGTACAGAGTTTGTACATTCTACCTGTGACCACAAGGGATTTCCCTGGGTCCTCTGGTTTTCTCCCACACTCCAAAGATGTGCAAGTTTGTAGGTTAATTGGCTTCTGTAAATTGTTCTTAGTGTGTAGGATAGAACTAATGTATGGGGTGATCATTGGTCGGCATGAACTCGGCAGGCAGAAGGGCCTGTTTCTAAGCTGTATCTCCAAACTAAACTAAACTAAACAATATAAGGCCAAGCCCCATAAATCAATCAAGTCCTTTTAAAAATCTCTTCCACCTCCAGTCCTACTTCTAAAAATGCATCTATCTGCAGCTAAGATCACTCAGATCAGAATTTAAAATGTTGGTGCTTTCATTTAAATCGCATCCAGAGACTTGAATCAAGAGAGGAAAAGATGCATTGTCATCAGTATTACTTTGTGAATGTATTTGCAATGAAACCATGGTTTAGAGGTTACAGTCCCGCTGATCCGTTGGCCTAGAGTTTCTTTCTAAAGTACATTTACTTGATGCAGTGTGCATGGAGACACAGCAACAATGCAGGCAGATATCATGCTAAAACTGGTATAAAACTGACAAAACACATGGAAATTGTACAGTCTCCAGTGCGTAGCTAAAAATCCATCTCTGGTCCAGAGACTTATCCATTAACTATTATGTTTCCATATTCTCAATTACCCTGACAATGGTCTTTGAAAGACAGCCCCAGGCATAGATCAATTGTTATGTAAAGCAACATGAATGGTTTTCCGAAAATGGGCTTGTTGACTGAAAATAGATTGACATTTTGTAACGGTTACAGCTCTCAGATCCGCAAATGACCATCAAGTATTTGTTGTTGTTGCTGTTTTAAGCAGGAATGCAATTCAAAGAGCATTTATCATTTGACAAGTTGATGATCAAGAATCAATGCGGCACTTTTGCAGTGTACACAAGCTACATAATTTAAATTATGAATCACTCTCTTCAGTAGCACACAATCTATTGTTCATAAGTGATCGGACCAGAATTAGGCCATTCGGCCCATCAAATCTACACCGCCGTTCAATCATGGCAGATCTATCTCTCACTCCCAACCCCATGGATTAAAAGCACCATTGAACCATTGACTACTGATGTGTAATAAGCTTCCATGGGAACAAAAACAATTAAAAATACATAGGGTGGCCCGGTGGCGCAGCGGAAGAGTTGCTGCCTTACAGCGATTGTAGCGCCAGAGACCTAGATTCGGTCCTGACTACGGGTGCTGACTGTATGGAGTTTGTGTGTTCTCCCCGTGACCATGTGGGTTTTTCCAAGGTCTTCAGTTTCCTCCCACACTACAAAGGCGTACAGGTTTGTAGGTTAATTGGCTTTGGTAAAATTGTAAATTGTCCCGACTATGTACGATAGTGTTAGTGTAAGGGGTGATCACTGGTTGGTGTGGACTTGGTGGACCAAAGAGCCTGGTTCTGCACTGTATCTCTAAACTAAAATAAAGTTTAAAGAAATGTACTCTGCATCTACCATATACTGTAAATTCAGAAGATTTATTTTTATTTCTATTTAGATTTAGATTTATTTTTCATTTCAGCAATGTTGTTGGTGTAGATAAGAAGCTCATCAGCGTGTATAACTTAAGATATTACAGAGTGCTTTAGATTAAGAGTGCCCTAACAGAGTATATGTGACAAACATGGCAAATTTAATTTATCATTGACATTTAGGGAAGTAAATTCCGCATCTAAATTAGTATCGGATTGGAGTCGCTGCCCTTTGCTGCCCTTGAAACTAACAGAAATTAGTGTAGAAAAAGAATACTTAGATAAAACATTGATGTGATTTCTTAATTAAATGGAGAAAACACTAGATTGTCTCTTGAATCTCAACAGATTGATGAAACTTCCAAAAGCTTGTACTAAGTGTAAAAGTAGCCTTGAAGCCAGATGGTGCAGCAAATCAAAGCTATTTTAATTTTCACCCCAACTCAGCTGTGAGGAATACCAGTTCATGGTAAATTTTTAATTGACACTTGAATAACTGAACTGAAAACATCTTAAAACTTTTTGAGTAAATTGTCAGTGGATTTCATTCAGTCAAAAACTGTTACAATTAAGGCAGAGATTGGCAGATTAGAACGTGTGTCTGGGGTTATGGGGAGAAGGCAGGACAATTGGGATGAGAGGGAAAAATAGATCTGCCATGATTGAATGGCAGAGTAGACTTGATGGGCCAAATACCCCAATTCTGCTCCTATAACTTATGAACTTGTGAACAATTATTTGTTGACTGAATCAGGAACCAGCATGCATGTCTCCGTATAAGACTATTTTAGTTTTGGCTTCCTAAATCCCATGTCCTTTACTTATTAGATTTAATTGTAATATTCTAAAACATAACAGGTTTACTACACTTTATGTAAAAAGTGTTTGAATTCATCTCAAAATGATTTTTTTTCCAGTTACATATTAATATTCAGATGAGCACCTTATTACAAACAGTCCTACAAATGATTTTCTTATCCTGAATTAATTTGGCTTTTGCCCAAAGAACAGTGTTCAATTATCAAAATACTTTTCGCAGCCAAATTTTTTAGTGTAAGTTGATGTTGGTTTTCTGATTGCAAAATTGGTTTGTCATCATCATTTTTATTTAGCTCTCGTAATATAACCATATAACCATATAACAATTACAGCACAGAAACAGGCCATCTCGACCCTTCTAGTCCGTGCCGAACACATAATCTCCCCTAGTCCCATATACCTGCGCTCAGACCATAACCCTCCATTCCTTTCCCATCCATATAACTATCCAATTTATTTTTAAATGATAAAAACGAACCTGCCTCCACCACCTTCACTGGAAGCTCATTCCACACAGCTACCACTCTCTGAGTAAAGAAGTTCCCCCTCATGTTACCCCTAAACTTCAGTCCCTTAATTCTCAAGTCATGTCCCCTTGTTTGAATCTTCCCTACTCTCAGTGGGAAAAGCTTTTCCACGTCAACTCTGTCTATCCCTCTCATCATTTTAAAAACCTCTATCAAGTCCCCCCTTAACCTTCTGCGCTCCAAAGAATAAAGCCCTAACTTGTTCAACCTTTCTCTGTAACTTAGTGTTGTGAACCTATTGTTCATAAGTGATCGGAGCAGAATTAGGCCATTCGGCCCATTAAATCTACTCCGCCATTCAATCATGGCAGATCTATCTCTCCCTCCCAACCCCATGGATTAAAAGCACCATTGAACCATTGACTACTGATGTGTAATAAGCTTCCATGGGAACAAAAACAATTACAAATACATAGGGTGGCCCGGTGGCGCAGCAGAAGAGTTGCTGCCTTACAGCGATTGTAGCGCCAGAGACCTGGATTCGGTCCTGACTACGGGTGCTGACTGTATGGAGTTTGTGTGTTCTCCCCGTGACCATGTGGGTTTTTTCCGAGGTCTTCAGTTTCCTCCCACACTCCAAAGGCGTACAGGTTTGTAGGTTAATTGGCTTTGGTAAAATTGTAAATTGTCCCGACTATGTAGGATAGTGTTAGTGTAAGGGGTGATCACTGGTTGGTGTGGACTTGGTGGACCAAAGAGCCTGGTTCTGCACTGTATCTCTAAACTAAAATAAAGTTTAAAGAAATGTACTCTGCATCTACCATATACTGTACATTCAGAAGATTTATTTTTATTTTTATTTAGATTTAGATTTTTAGATTTATTTTTCATTTCAGCAATGTTGTTGATGTAGATAAGAAGATCATCAGCGTGTATAACTTAAGATATTACAGAGTGCTTTAGATTAAGAGTGCCCCAACAGAGTATATGTGACAAACATGGCAAATTTAATTTATCATTGACATTTAGGGAAGTAAATTCCGCATCTAAATTAGTATCGGATTGGAGTCGCTGCCCTTTGCTGCCCTTGAAACTAACAGAAATTACAGTGTAGAAAAAGAATACTTAGATAAAACATTGATGTGATTTCTTAATTAAATGGGGAAAACACTAGATTGTCTCTTGAATCTCAACAGATCGATGAAACTTCCAAAAGCTTGTACTAAGTGTAAAAGTAGCCTTGAAGCCAGATGGTGCAGCAAATCAAAGCTATTTTAATTTTCACCCCAACTCAGCTGTGAGGAATACCAGTTCATGGTAAATTTTTAATTGACACTTGAATAACTGAACTGAAAACATCTTAACACTTTTTGAGTAAATTGTCAGTGGATTTCATTCAGTCAAAAACTGTTACAATTAAGGCAGAGATTGGCAGATTAGAACGTGTGTCTGGGGTTATGGGGAGAAGGCAGGACAATTGGGATGAGAGGGAAAATAGATCTGCAATGATTGAATGGCAGAGTAGACTTGATGGGCCAAATGCCCCAATTCTGCTCCTATAACTTATGAACTTGTGAACAATTATTTGTTGACTGTATCAGGAACCAGCATGCATGTCTCAGTATAAGACTATTTTAGTTTTGGCTTCCTAAATCCCATGTTCTTTACTTATTAGATTTAATTGTAATATTCCAAAACATAACAGGTTTACTACACTTTATGTAAAAAGTATTTGAATTCATCTCAAAATTATTTTTTTTTCAGTTACATATTAATATTCAGATGAGCACCTTATTACAAACAGTCCTACAAATGATTTTCTTATCCTGAATTAATTTGGCTTTTGCCCAAAGAACAGTGTTCAATTATCAAAATACTTTTCTCAGCCAAATTTTTTAGTGTAAGTTGATGTTGGTTTTCTGATTGCAAAATTGGTTTGTCATCAAAATTTTAATTTAGCTCTCGTAATTAGATTAGATTAGATAGCCTTTATTGTCATTCAGACCGAAGTCTGAACGAAATTGAAGCAGTCATACATACAATACAATACAATACAATAAAAACAACAATAAACACATATTAACATCCACCACAGTGAGTCCACCCAGCATCTCCTCACTGTGATGGAGGCAAAAGTCTTAGGTCTGCAGTCTCTTCTCCCTCTGCGCTGAGGCGATACCCCACCGGGCGATGTTAAAAACTGTCCCGCGGCTCAATCACCGCGCCTCGGAGTGGTCGAAGCTGCCACCCACCAGTCCTGCTGACGCAGCCGCTGGCCCGCGGCCGAACCCCGGACTCAGGCCACCACCGCCAGAACACCGTCCCAGCCACCGGAGCACTGTTCCAGCCCCGAGCCGGATCGCCCTCACGTGAGTACCGTTACCGTCTCAGCCTCGCGCCAGGCCGCCCCAACATGGCGCCGCTCCTCCCTCGGGCTGTGCTGCCCCGACATGGGTGCCGCTCCTCCCTCGGGCTGGGAACGCCGTACCTCCCCGAGCTCGGCCACTCCGACGGGAGCACCGTTCCTTCCTCGGGCCGGCCGCCCTCCCGGGAGCGTCACAGCCCCTCACGAAAGCACTGTTCCAGCCCCGAGCCGGGCCGTCCTCACGGGAGCGAGCTCAGGGCGAGTCCTGGTGGGCTCTGCCTCCTGAGCCTCGAGGTCGTCAGCTCCGCCATTAGGCCTCAGCGCAGACGGAGGCAGAGAAGGGGAATACGACAAAAAAGTCGCATTCCCCCGCAGGGAGAGACAGCAAGCCCCGTTTCAACCCCCCCCCCCCAAAACACAAACTAAAAACCAAAACTAGACTAACCAAAACTAAAATAAATAACACAAAAAACACAAAACAAACAGGACTGCCGTTGAGCCGCTGCAGCCAGAGCCGCGCCGCCACTAGGGATATAAAATATCAATTAAGTTTAGGGGCACAAGGAGGACTATATATTTTTTGTGTCATATATATATATATTATGTCATACTGTATCCATTTGTTGTACTGTGTTGTACTTCATATTGAGTTGCAAATCACTGCAGGAGTAAATGTTGCTGGTAGTAGAAAATGTAATGTTTTAATAGTGTTTTACTGGTGGAAGAATTAGAAGAATTAGAAGTTTGAGCCAGGGGAGGGAGAGTATTCAAGCATTTTTTTAAAGTCGTCTCTCATAATGAGGTCTACAGCAATTGATCCACAGGGGAAATGCATGATGGAATCATCAATTATTCCTGGTAAATTTAGGATGAGAGGGTATCTTTTAGAAACATATAAAATTCTTAAGGAATTGGTGCAGGAAAAATGTTCCCCATGTTGGGGGAGTCCAGAACCAGGTTTCACAGTTTAAGAATAAGGGGTAGGCCATTTAGCACTGAGATGAGGAACAACTTTTTCAGCCAGAGTTGTGAATCAGTGGAATTCTCTGCCACAGAAGGCAGCGGAGGTCAATTCACTGGATGTTTTCAAGAGGGAGTTAGATTTAGCTCTTAGGGCTAACAGAATCAAAGGATATGGGGAAAAAGCAGGAACGGAGTACTGATTTTGGATGATCAGCCATGCCACAGAGGGTAGTCGAGGCCAGTTCATTGGCTATATTTAAGAGGGAGTTAGATGTGGCCCTTGTGGCTAAGGGGATCAGAAGGTATGGAGAGAAGGCCGGTACGGGATACTGAGTTGGATGATCAGCCATGATCATATTGAATGGCGGTGCAGGCTCGAAGGGCCGAATGGCCTACTCCTACACCTAATTTCTATGTTTCTATGTTTCTATGATCATATTGAGTGCTGGTTCGTAGGTCCAAATGGCCTACTCCTGCACCTATTTGCTATGTTTCTATGTTTCTAAATAGTTTGAGGACATTGCTACCATTCATGCTTCTCTCCATTTCCAGTTGCCCATATTTTTCTCACCTGCTTTTTGCTGTCATTTTGCAGCCATTCTACAATTAGGCAGCATCTGTCATTTTCAAAGATCCCCAAAGCAAATTTAATTAGAGATAGAGGTAACTCAAGTGCAAACTGCCTTCATTGATGGAAATGCACTTCAATTAAAAAAAATATCACTTTGTATATTGTTCTTGAACTTATTTTGACTGTCTCCTTGTGGCATCTAATTAAAGAGTTTGTTAACTTATATAACTATTACATTCCCCATCAATATTAAAGATGCAGATACGATAATTGTGCTTAGCTGAAAGTATTTGAACATTTATAACTATATTTGTGATGCACTTATTACTAACATAATAGAAGTGTATAAATGTTTTAAAAGAACCAGTGAGTACATTTGTTTAATATATATCCCTTAAAAGGCAATATTTCATTTTATACGGCATGCAGTTATAGATACATGAGAAGCCTAATGATTTTATACAAAGTTATTTTTTCTTGATATTGTGTTTATCCTCAGGGAAAATCTTGGCTTATTGCTTTCTCATTGTGCGACCTGAAGCAAGACCTAACAAGATTTAACATCGTGGGAACCTTCTGCGATAGCAGTACGGCATTCGTGGACCACCGAGGACCTCCGTGGCGCACACGGCAGGTAGTCGTGTGACTTGGTAAGGTCGGGAGAAAATTCAAACTTTTTCGAATTTCTCCAAGAGTGTCTTGAGCAGCGTTGCAACATTGTATGGACGCAGATGCCTGTGCGATATCCGTGCGATATCCGTAATGACACTTGCGAATACCGTGGGAACTCCTGCGAACGGTAAACCCGGAAGCTTGACAGAAGGGACATAAGGTGAGTAAAAGAGGTGGTCTCAATATCACCAATGGACCATGTGTCCATCGAGGACGTCCCACCTAATTGTCATTGTTTGAGAATCTTTTTCACAGTAAGACTTGCAGAGATGCCTCTCAGAAAATCGCAAAGAAAGGGGTCAAAGAAAGTCGGAAAGTTTTTAGCCATGCAGGTAAATGAGGAGGAAACTCAGCAAGAGAGACAGGTGGAGAGGCAAGAGGAGATGCCAGAGATACCACTGCCTGTGGGCTCCTTGGAGCAGGGAGAAGGTGATCAGGGTGTATTTGAGATTGCCTCCCCAGTAGCTGTTGCCTCCACAATAGTCTCAGCAGACGAGAACATAAAGGTTAGATGGCAGAAGCTAAAGCCATATAACTTCAACAGGGAACAAGAGGGTGAACTGGTGGAGTGGTACCAATTCAATGAGATTCTCTATGACAAATCCAGAGAGGATTATAGAAATAGGGAGAGAAAGCGCAACCTGCTGGAGACGAAGGCTGCGGAGTATCCCGGGTGCTCATGTGAGTAACTATAACAATATATTAGTTTATGTACAGGAGAACAATTTAATGTTATCCATGATTTTAAAACATACAATGCTACAGATGTAAAAGTTCTGTTTTTGCAGTCACCTTTAATTTATCTTATAAGTCTGTCTGTTCCCTGCAGCTGCAATGTAAAAGTAGTGGCAGACAGCTTTTACACCCTCTTCGTTTGAAGTGGGAATCATATCTCTTTTAGAGCCATAAAATAAATTATGCATGAGGGCAGGCAATTTTCACTTGTAATTCTTGTCTTCAAAAAGGCCATCTGTATTGACCAACTTGTGCTCTGTTATCCAAGAAGAACAATAAATAGCACATTAAATGCGGAGGGCATGCTCTTAAACAGGCCTCTCTTTACTGACCAAAACTTTAATTTAACGGAATAGATCCAATGCTTGAAGTTCCATTTAATTCCAGCACTCTACTTTAATGCAGATGACCAACTTTTGCAATGGTTCGCTACCCAGAGGACCATGTACGGGAAAATCACCGCACTTGGGACAAAATCAGGGTCAGCTGGAAACAGACAGACAGAGAGGAATAGGTGGATAGAGGAGAGGTGGCGTTTCCTATCAGGGCATATTGTGCGTGCAGTGACCAGGACTAGCGCACCCAAGGTAATTTTATTACAAAAGATATTTGAGGTCTTGAGGCTCTGGACACCATGTGTAAATGACTTCATGTAATTCCTACAGGAAAAACACATAATTGAACAGGCGTTGGATGATCCTCTGGAAGGGACTTCCACACCGAGCCCATCCACCAGCCAACAGCACCGCAGTAGGCACAGTGCTAGCATCGACCTCACCACACCCAGAGGTGCTGAAGAAGGGACAGGTGTAGACAGCATTAGTAGTGTGAGTATATAAATTTGATGCTTATTGGACAATGCACCCACCCAGCATTTTGCTGATTATTATATTTGCGCTCTGAATTTCCAGCTCCATAAAAGTATTCGAGACTGCTCGAGATTGTTGCAGGAAGGACGCATGACACCAATGGGCTTCATGCACAGGACATTCGACTTCTGTCACTCAATGATCGAAGATGAAATAAGTGATGGTCAATGGGATTTAGCATGGCTTATGATAAATGGGGCGATGACTTATAGAAATAACAAGGTATAGATAAATTCCTAAATTTATTCCCTTAATTCAGCGTCTCTGCTCACATCATAAAGCAACATAGTTTTAATGTCTGGTGTTGTCTGTGCAGTTAATGGAAGCACGTGCACCTGAGGCGCAGCGTCCACTGGTTCCTCAACCTCGCCAGCCTCACTTCTATGACCAGGTATTAACAAAGAAATGTGCGCTTCCCTAACTTGATTCATAATGTGTGTTTTTTTTTTACATTGACTAATACATAACTCTGTGATTCTAAAGTACACAGACAGGCCCTATGGACTGCCCCGTGCAATGGGGGGACATCCACCATTCCGTGCTGAACAGGTAAACTATTGTGTTTTGTGCAATATAAATTTAAAAATAAACATTACCATGCGCATATGGACAACAACTTATTCATGAGTTGTGTTAATGAGATTCAAAATAAGAACTCTGATCTTCAAAGGGTACTTTAATGAAAGGTCCCGCAATTGTAAGGTCCGTGAGAAATTTTTGACATGTAACCTCTTAATTTCCTTCTAGAGACACTCAACATCACCTCTGATGTTTGCAGAGCTGCAGCCTGCTCGAAATACACCTTTGCCTGTTGTTTACGGAGAGGTCCGTGCAAAAAGTCCTTTTCAAGAAAGTGCAGCAGGCTGCGCTGACGTCAACTACCCCAGTTAACCCTCGGAAGCTGTGAAAAATCTGTGTGTGTAGATTTTTTTTGTGGTGTTTCAAATGACAGTTTGAGTTTTCGTTTATTTAATTTGTTGGCCACTCACCATTTGGTGTTACATCTGTAGTCCTTTGTAAATGTCTGTATGTTAATATATGTGCCCTTTACTCTTGTGCATTTTCTTTTTGTTGGTGGCTACACATTTTATTATATCCTGAGGTGTGATAAAGCTTTTACCTCTGCATTTTGATTGTCATTGCCATTGCTTGTTTAAAATAAACTTATCTTTTACTATCAGCTTGATGTCTGCAAATCGTCATTAATACATCACTACAAGACGAATGTCTCTAATGTTATAATCCCTCTCATGCTGAAACACAAAAAACCTTAATGGAGGTGATATTATCACATCTTGACATTAACATTTCTGAGTGTGCAGGACACTGAAATGTCCAGCTTTTTAAACGTGTTCTTCACCTCTTGGTAGAAAATAAAATAAGACAATCAGCACGGTAAATGTGATACAAAGTCTTTATTCCTATTTGAAAATATAAGAAGACGACTTCTGTCACATATTGAGAGGAGATGCATCACACAAAACATTTGTCTGTAAAAGGGCCTCGCAAACACGAAATACAACAAATGAGGCACGCCAGATTATTTAAAACACATTATATCCATCAACCTCCGCAACAAGCGTCAACTCAGGCATTTAAAGGGACAATGCAATGTTCTAAACGGCAGGTTTTGCGGACGGACATCTTAGAGGAAGCACTTTTCAGAGGACAACACTAGGAAGTCAGCTTATAACATGCAGTAGTGTTCCCATGGTCGGCTACCCATCAATAATGCTGTCCTGCCACGGCACACTCCCCAATTGTGAATTGTAGTAAGCGCAGAGATGGTTTCTTTGCTCTTTCACACAGGATATGCCCGAGTTACCTTTCAAACGCTGCAGTGAGACCATTTTCAACTTGTTCGCACCACTTCTCCAAGCACCTAGTGTTACTTCCCCTGTGTCACTGTCCACTAGGTCACCGTCCTGGATGGATGTTGATGATCCAGCAGCTGCACCTCTCATTCGGATCAGGTTGTGCAGAACACATGCTGCATATACTATACTCTCCACATTCTTGGGCTTCTGCTCCATTGTCTTGAGCAAGCATCTAAATCTGTTTGCCAAGATGCCAAAATAATTTTCTACTACCCTCCTGGCCCTTGACAGCCTGTAATTGAAGATCCTCTGTTCCCTAGTTAGATTCCTCTGTGGATATGGCTTCATAATCCAGGGCCGTAGTGCAAAGGCTTCGTCAGCAACCATCGCATATGGGATGTCCGGGCTGTCTTCTCCTGGCAGAGGTTCTGGATCAGGCATGCCTGCTGTTCCACCTTCCATTTTATTTCCAAGCCAGGTTTCTTTCCAAATCCGGCCATCACCAACACTTCCAGGTGTGCCCACATCCACATACAGGAAGTTGTAGTTATAATCAACCACCGCCATGAGTACAATTGAGTGGAATTTCTTGTAATTGAAATAATTTGACCCACCTCCGGGTGGTTTACGAATAGCCACATGCTTGCCATCCAAAGCCCCACATGTGTGAGCAAAGTTCCACCTGTTTTCAAACCCCAGTGCAACTTTCTTCCACGCATCTGGTGTACTGGGGCATTCCATCACTTCAGCTGAATAAAATTGGATGATCGCCTCACAGGTTTCTCTGACAATACCACAGATGCTGTTGGTGGCGACAAGAAAGTTGTAAGACAGACTTTTATAAGAATCGCCTGAGGCCAAGTAGCGGAGGGTGATTGCTATGCGCAACCCTGGTTCCAGTGCCTTTCTCATTACAGTGTCAGTCTTCTTCAGCAGAGGTCCCAAATTATTCTTTAACTCATTAAAGAGCTCGGGTGAAATTCTGACAAAGTTTTTGAATGCACTTTTATCCTCTTCGCACAGCACATTAAGCAGTTGCTCATATTGTCCTAATTGAGGTCTCCGTTGAAACATGGGCTTAACCCAGTGAGACTTCCTCTTAATTATCTTTTTAATTAATCTCACCCTTCTGCCTTCACGCAAGCGTTTTCGATGCTCATGTTGCGCTAATGCATACAGCACGTCAATGAAAATAACAACCAGCCTGTACTCGAACCAACTTTGTATAGGCATGTCTGCAAATGAGACAATTCTACGAACGGAGGATATTTATATAGCGTGTGAAAAAAAAGTGACATCATTTGTGCCACGTGATTAACTACACTACAGTCCACGATGTTCATTCACGATTAACGGGAAAGATCGGGAGACGGACAAGTCAGTCGCACAAATGACAGAATTGCCGAGTACCGTGGGAACTCTTTATCGTGGGAACACTTTATCGTGCGGAACTCGTGCTGGACCACGACCACTTCACTCGGGTGACATCTTGCTTCAGGTCGCACCGTGAGAACTCGCCATTAAGTGTTAATCATCTCTGGAGAAGATGCAGAATTCCTCGCTCTGAATAAATCAAGCCTTGTCCTGCATTAGGAAAGCCAGTTAGCATATTTTATTTTAAATTAATAATGTTTTTTTCAAAGATAACATGCAGTGCTTAAAGCATTGAGTTGGAGACATTTGATGAAAAATGATCACTTCTAAATCGTTCATTCAGCTCTGAAAATTCAGCCTGGCACACATTGTGTGAGCATCACTAATGCATTTGATGCCATTTCCTCTTGCTGCAATGCAAGCAAAATTAGTGCATCTCATCAGAGGACCGAGCAACGTTGGACACGACAGGAGGATGCCATATTCAAGTTGTAGAGTGGCCTGGTGCTCTTCTGAGGAATTTCCCATTATTACTTTATGCCCTTTGTGTCCACGATCATCTCCTAATAGAAAAGGCCCACAGCAACCAAACCATCTTACTAATATGGATAAACTGATAGACCTGATGTGGTGAGTTATCTTCTCTTTTATTAACTTCTTTCACGTTAATGTAGCTGAACACTGTTCAATTCTGAGGAGTAATTTGATGTCCCTGATTCTTTAATGGCCTGTACAAGGGAAGACATCACTCAATCCTGGGGATCCAAAGATCAGGCTGTAAATTCAGTGCTTGGAATAATTTTCTGAGTGAAGGCTTCAAGTAAATCTGTGACGGCTGTCAGCAATCAAAGCCTCCTTTTTGTCTGTACTGTTTGCAGCTTATCATAGTTCCGTTTAATGTACTTGCCAGACTATGATACCTGATTCTAAATTCTGAGTCATGCTATTCCATTCTTGACTTCTCCCTATAAATTATCTGAATAAGCACTGAAAATGAGTGTTATTAGGCAACTTAACCATCCTATCAACAACTCGACAGCGGTCCCAAGCTCCCATCTATTCATTGGAGACCCTTGGACTATCTTTAATCAGACCTTACTGGACTTTATCTTGCACTAAATGGTATTCCCTTTATCATGTTGCTGTACACTGTGGATGGCTCGATTGTAATCATGTGTGGTCTTTCCGCTGACTAGGGAGCATGCAACTAAAGCTTTTCACTGTACCTCAGAACATGTGACGATAAACTAAACTAACTAAATAAAAACTCCCATCTGAAGTTCTTTGTCCACAGAAGGGCCCTGACCTGAAACGTCGCCTCTCCATGTTCTCTAGAGATGCTGCATGATCTATTGAGTTACTCCAGCACTTTGTGCATTTTTTTTGTAAACCAGTATCTGAAGTTCATTTTTTCTACTGAAACTCACATCCTTGTTTCAAATCTCTCCATAATCCAACATCTGGATATTTTACATTTTGGCATCATCAAATTACTAATCATTTTCTAAAGTTTATGGCCTTTTAATTCATAAATTTAATTCAATTCTGTAAGATCATTGCACAGACGTAAAGATGGCATTACCGCCTACCACATGTACACAATCTTGTTTTCAGCAAAGTAAAACTAACCCAGTGAAATCCTCTGTAAAGTGGTTTGAATTGCAATTAATTTATCTTAGTGATATAGCATGGAAACAGGCCCATTGGCCCACTAAGTCCACACTGATTATTGATCACCCATTCTCACTAGTTCTATGTTATCCCACATTCTCATCCGCTCCCGACACATTAGGGGCAATTTACCGATGCCAATCAATCTACAAACCTGCGCAACTTTAGGATGCGGGAGGAACTTTGTTCCTTGGAGTGCAGGAGGATGAGGGGTGATATTATAGAGGTATAAAACCACGAGAGGAATAGATTAGGTAAACACAATCTTTTTCCCAGAGTAGGGGAATTAAAACCGGAGATTTAATTAGAAACTGAGGGGTAGCTTTTTTTACACAAAGGGTGGTGGGTGTATGGAACGAGCTGCCAGAGGAGGTAGTTGAGGCAGGTACTATCGCAACATTTAAGAAACATTTAGAAAGATACATGGATAGAGTAGGTTTAGAGGAATATGGACCCAAATTAGGCAGGTGGAACTAGTGTAGTGGGTCTGGGCAAGTTGGGCTGACGCTGTATGACTCTATGACTCTACGATACAAGGTCCCTGACAGCACCATTTTTACTTCAACTCATTCAGCATCATTTTGCCAGGGAGGTGCACTAGGATGATATTGAATGTGAGAAATTGGTCATGGAGTGTAAAACTACAAAAGCAGAGTGCTGGGAATGTTCCACTGTTCAAACAACATCTGTAGAGAGAGGGGCCCATGGCAGAAGGGTCAGTATGGGAATGGGAATGGGCGTTAAAATGCTTAGCAACCGAGAGATCCAGTAGGTCTTACACAAGCTGAACACTTGCGCTCAGTAAGTCAAGGCCACCATTTTAACTCCCCTTCTCAATCCCATACTGACCTTTCTGTCCTGGGCCTCCTCCATTACCAGAATGGGATCATAAGCAAACTGGATGAACAGCACATCATAGCTTACAATTTCTCCAATTTTAGGTAACCTCCTAATAAATCTCTCAAATAAAACCCCTCCATTTCTCCCCTGCAAACCCCCCATTTACTTCCCCATCCCCTATAACCCTCTGTGTCCAACCTAGACTCCCAGCTATTTCTCCCCTTTCCACCGCCTCCACCCCACATATCCCCTTCACCCCTATTTTCCGTCCTCTGGCTTTACAATTCACAACTACTCAACTCTCTCTCACACCTGCTTTTATCTCTGGCCTTTGTTTCAACCATCTGCTTATGAAAGAATAAACACTCCCCTGTGTTAACCTGCAATGCCTTATCCTGCCTCTCCCCTCTTCCAGGTTTCTTCTCCCCCCCCCCCCGACAATCAGTCTGAAAAAGGGTCTCAACCTGAAACGTCACCATTTTACAACGACAACAGCCTAATGCGTGATTGTCCCAATTCTGAAATCAATGTGGCTGTCACCAATGCACAGTGGATTTACATTTTTGGTCATGACTAATTTTGCAACCTGCAAATAAACCTTACAATAAGTTACTATATAATGAAGGCATTTCTCGATATCAAATTTAAATGCTGGAGCATATTAACAATTGGATTGTTAAACTGTCTGAGAATAGATATTTGAAATCAATGCATCTTTCATTTTTTTCACACAAATACAAAAAGTTAGAGAATCTTAACAAACACTTTGTTTGATATCTCAGCCTAGTGTTTTGCCAATCAATCTTTAATTGTAGGGAAACCATTTTTAAGGTTTAGACAGAGAACATTTTTGAATAGATCGTTCATTTTTGTCTAAGAAGGAACTGCAGATGCTAGTTTAAACCAAAGATGCTGCCTATCCCGCTGAGTTACTCCAGCTTTTTGTGTTCATCTTTGTCATTTGAATTAATGAAATGGAAATCTCTTTTGGTCAATATAGTTTTAGTGACCTTGTGTGGAATAAGTATGTCCAGGAAGTACAAATACTTCTGAAGATGTGTTGTTAGCAAGAGGAAGCCCTGCTGCACACCCATCACATTCCACACTTGATTGATTGACTAAACGGTACAGATATAAGCCCTTCAGCCAACCGAGTCCACGCCAGCCATTGATCACCCGCTCACACTAGTTCTGCTATCGCACTCGCCTCATCTACTCCCTACGCACAATGTACACATGAACTTACAAACCCGTTCGTCTTTGGGATGTGGGAGGAAACCGGAGCACCCAAAAGAAACACACATGGTCAGAGGTAGAACGTGCAAACTCCACACGGACAGCACCCATGGTCAAGATCGAACCCAGGTTACTGTGAAGCAGCAGCTCCACAAGGGACACCATTTTACGCTCTTATTTTGAGGCTCTATTTAACAGATAACAAAATAAGGATGGCCTGTGACACTCACCATGAATAAACTTGTCCAGAATGTAAGAAATAAATATTATGCTATTTGTATATAAATCAAACAATAAACTGCAGTAACCCCCATTTGCCCGGCAAATTTGAAAGATGGATACTGTACAGCTCCTGCAATCTATCATAGTTAGAGCAAAGTGGTTTGTTGTGGCAAGTAATTTGTTATCACTCAAATCCACCTCCAGGAGTGTTCATGCACAATTGTGTCACTCGAGCTACAAATCATACCACATGAAATATGCAAAGAAATTATTTTCTCACAGGATGTAGTGCCAGCCTAAATCACTTAACCTAATCATCATATTATAAAATCTCATCAATGATTCTTCCAATTTATTCTCATATCATGACACTCACTTCATGGTGATAATTCCGACCTGATGCTTCATTTGAGAAGTGAAAGAATGGCAAAGTGAGTTTTGTCAAAAATATTGCTACTTAGCAGGTTTTTTTCTCCTCCCTTTCGATTAGTCATGGAGTCATAGAGTGATATAGAGTGGAAACAGGCCTTTCGGCCCAACTTGCCCACACCAGCCAACATGTCCCAGCTACACTTGTCCCTTCTGAACGCTAGGCTCCAATCTAGGCAAATGTATTAGTCTAAGCAAAGGTGCTGGTTAATATGCAAAGGACACAAAGTGCCGGAGTAACTCAACAGGTCAGGCAGCAACTCTTGAGAACATCAATAGGTGACGTTTTGGATCGAGACTCTCGTTCAGACTCAGTATTGTATTATATTGAGTAGTTTGTTAGTTATCAGTTATTTTGCTCACAGAAATATCACCTTTGCATATGTCTTCAGTAGAATTTTAGGTACTTTATTTTAACTGGTGTTATCACCCACTCCATTGTTTTTTTTAAATATTGTTCTAAATAATTAAAATAATTAGTTTTTGTAGCTTCCACAGAGCCAACACAGTACTTCAACACAAGAATAACCTAAATGGTATCAATGGGCCAAGATGGATAGGTTTGTTAATTGGTTCTTCCTCCTGCTCCCAACATTGAGCAACAGGTTGGTTATGCAGAAAGTCAATGCCTTCCTTAGCAAGAACCTGGACCCAACACAATTTGACTACAACCACAATAGATCAATGGAGAATGCAGTCTCACTGACTCTCCACTCTGCACTGGACCACTTGGACAATCAAAACACACACGGCAGACTGTTGTTCAACGACTACAGCTCCGTATTCAACACCATAATCCCCTCCAAACCTGTTACTCAGCTCAGGGAACTGGGTCTCTCTGCATTCTTTTCCAACTGGATCCACAACTTCCTCAGTAACAGACCATAATTGGTATGGATTTACAACAAGTTTTCCTCAATAACTATCAGTGCAGGAGCACCAGTGCTCTACTCACTCTGTGTAGCAGGACACAGTTCCTTCTCCATCTTTAAATTCACTGACAATACCAACATTATTGAACGAATTACAGGTAATGATGAGTCGAGGATAATACGAGGAATCCAGAGATGCTGCCTGACCCGCTGAGTTACTCCAGCATTCTGTGTCTTTCAGTGTAAACCAGCATCTGTAGTTCCTTCCTGCACATAACCATATAACCATATAACAATTACAGCACGGAAACAGGCCATCTCGGCCCTACAAGTCCGTGCCGAACAACTTTTTTCCCTTAGTCCCACCTGCCTGCACTCATACCGTAACCCTCCATTCCCTTCTCATCCATATGCCTATCCAATTTATTTTTAATTGATACCAACGAACCTGCCGCCACCACTTCCACTGGAAGCTCATTCCACACCGCCACCACTCTCTGAGTAAAGAAGTTCCCCCTCATGTTACCCCTAAACTTCTGTCCCTTAATTCTGAAGTCATGCCCTCTTGTTTGAATCTTCCCTATTCTCAAAGGGAAAAGCTTGTCCACATCAACTCTGTCTATCCCTCTCATCATTTTAAAGACCTCTATCAAGTCCCCCCTTATCCTTCTGCGCTCCAGAGAATAAAGACCTAACTTATTCAACCTATCTCTGTAACTTAGATGTTGAAACCCAGGCAACATTCTAGTAAATCTCCTCTGTACTCTCTCTATTTTGTTGACATCCTTCCTATAATTGGGCGACCAAAATTGTACACCATACTCCAGATTTGGTCTCACCAATGCCTTGTACAATTTTAACATTACATCCCAGCTTCTATACTCAATGCTCTGATTTATAAAGGCTAGCATACCAAAATCTTTCTTTACCACCCTATCTATATGAGATTCCACCTTCAAGGAACTATGCACGGTTATTCCCAGATCCCTCTGTTCAACTGTATTATTCAATTCCCTACCATTTGTCATGTATGTCCTATTTTGATTTGTCCTGCCAAGGTGTAACACCTCACATTTATCAGCATTAAACTCCATCTGCCATCTTTAAGCCCATTTTTCCAAATGGCCTAAATCACTCTGTAGACTTATGAAATCCTCTTCATTATCCACAACACCCCCTATCTTGGTATCATCTGCATACTTACTAATCCAATTTACCACCCCTTCATCCAGATCATTGATGTACATGACAAACAACAAAGGACCCAACACAGATCCCTGAGGCACCCCACTAGTCACCTGCCTCCAACCCGACAAACAGCCATCCACCATTACCCTCTGGTTTCTCCCATTCAGCCACTGCTGAATCCATCTTGCTATTCCTGCATTTATACCCAACAGTTTAACCTTCTTAACCAACCTTCCGTGAGGAACCTTGTCAAAGGCCTTACTAAAGTCCATATAGACAACATCCACTGCTTTACCCTCGTCAATTTCCCTAGTAACCTCTTCAAAAAATCCAAGAAGATTAGTCAAACATGACCTCCCTGGCACAAATCCATGTTGACTGTTCCTAATCAGACCCTGTTTATCCAGATGCTTATATATATTATCCCTAAGTATCTTTTCCATTAATTTGCCCACCACTGAAGTCATACTAACAGGTCTATAATTGCTAGGTTTACTCTTAGAACCCTTTTTAAACAATGGAACAACATGCGCACTACGCCAATCCTCGGGGACTATTCCCATTTCTAATGACATTTGAAATATTTCTGTCATAGCCCCGGCTATTTCTACACTAACTTCCCTCAATGTCCTAGGGAATATCCTGTCAGGACCTGGAGACTTATCCACTTTTATATGTACACTGATTGCCTATTTGGAATTCAAAGGATGTCTTCAAGTATCACAATAGGTTCCAAATGTTTTTGTTTCTGCATCTAAGATATTTACTCCTACGCCTACTTCTTTTCAATTTCTAATCCCCTTTGCACTTCTGCAATTATCTGTTTGCTGAGAAATGCTGATGAATTATATGATACATATTTATGGTGCTGGCTGTGTGAAGATTGCACATTCTTCCTGTGGACAGATTTGTTTCTTCCCAGTGCCCTGATGTCCTTCCACACACGAGGGTAGCACAGTGGCACATTGGAAGAGCTGTTGCCTCACAGCACCAGAGACCAGGGTTCGATCCAGGCTACTTTTGCTGCCTGCGCAGAGTTTGTACGTTCTCCCTGCGACTGCGTTGGTTTGTCTCCGGGTGTTCCGGTTTTCTCCCGCATTCCAAAGATGTGTGAGTTTGTAGGTTAATTGGCTTCTGTCAAATTGCGTGTAGGATGTGAAAGTGGGATAACATGGGATGAGTGTGCTTGTGATCAATGGTCACCATGGACTCGGTGGGTCGAGGGACCTATTTTCCTCGCTGCATCTCTAAACTAAACTAAACTAATGAGAATTCATAGGTTAACTGTTAAATTATCCTGATATTTAAGTGAGTGATAAAGTCTCGAGGAGTTAATGGGAATGTGAGGAGAACAAATAGAGATTATGTAGAATTAGTGTCAGTAGGTGCTTGATGGTCAGCATGGTCTCATTGGGCTGAAGGATCTATTTATATGCTGTATCCCATATGAGTCTAAGACTATATGAAGTCAGTGGAACTACAGTTTAGATGTGGAGGGGATTCAACATAATGTTTACTCTTCCTTTGTTTGCAAAATAACAATTTAATTCTTACTCTCCATCAGAATGAGGTACAGGTCCACCACCAATTTGTCAAACCATTGACAAACAAAGGTCACGGCTTGAGGGCCGAGATACCAGCCCACAAATTCAGCCATGGAAGACAGCTGTGGGTACGGGCCACAGTTCCAGCTCCTAGCCGCAGGCAACAAATTCGACCCGCTGATCGGCGCAGAGGTCCGCTAGAGATCGAGACCGGCCGCTTCACCGGCCTAGGCGCCACATTCGGGGAGGGATTTTGACCGGATTAAAGGGGAGGGTGGGGAGGGGTGCAGAACACCATTTCCCGGAAAATCATTGGTGGACCTGTATGTTGCTTTTAAACTGCATTCCACTTGACTAAGCTTCCAACGACCTTGAGCTTCTTACATCCGTCTTTTTCACCATAAAATCGGCTTGCATTATCTCAGTGACATTGTCCACCTCCTCTCATATTCAGCCCATCTGTTCATGAAACCTTCGTCAAGATCTTTATGTTCCCCAGACTTTATTGATAAGGTCAGGCATGTGGTCACACACCAGAATCTCTCCAGTCAGCCCAGCATCTGCCGAGCTGTCTGACTCTTTTCTTCTCTGTCCTGACGCAGCCAAAGAATGAGCAGCATTGGCTTCCCTTCCTCCACCCACAGTGATACCAGCAGTGACACAAGAAAATGCAGCTGCAGGAATCTTGAGCAAGAAAACAAAAGGTTGGAGGAATTCAACGGGACAGGCAGCATCTGTGGGGGTAAGGACAGGCAATGTTTTGGGTCGGGAGGCTTCTACAGACCGATGGAAACTGGAAAAGAGAGGGGCAAAGCCTGGTAAGCGATAGGTGGATATAGACGAGGGAGTTGATTGGCAGATGGGTGGAGCAAGTGACAAAGGTTTGTAAGAGGTGAGAAGGAGGCAAAAGCGCTTCAGACAAGTAAAGGAATGAAATGTGAAGGAGTGAAATGTAAAGCCGGGTGGAGAGATATGGATGCAAGGGAACAGGAAGGAAGGGAAAGTGGGAGGATAAGAAGGAAAAGCCGGAGGGTGGCACAGTGGCACAGGGGTAGACTTGCTGGTTACATCAATAGAGACCAGGGATCGATCCTGACTACAGGTGCAACACATTTCACTAACCTGCCTTAATAGATATCCGACCAAAGTGGATGACTTCACATTTCAACACACAATACAGCAATACATTAGCCAGTCCTCTAGTTGTCTGTAGCACATTCAGCTTCACAACGTACTTTCCCACATCAGTGACTTGTAGAGTTTACACATCCCCATGGTATCCACTGGCTACACTCTGCAAACAACTGTTTACTTCTACTGCTTTCAGTTAACTATTATTCTCGGTCCAATACACACTGTAAACCTCTAATAATATGAAGCATAACCTTTCACCCAGAACATTATAGCATTCTGTGTAGTGGCCATTTAGCTTGTTTTGTGTGTTATTGATGATGGCATGTGTCTTTAAATTTTGGACTGCCCGTTATATTGTGGGTGGGATTTATGACGTATTTTTGGGCGTGTTTCGAGCTAAGTTTCTTGCACAGAAGCTTAGTTGTTAGTTTAGTTTCAGACCAGCATGGAGAAGGTTTACCCTTTGACCATGCGAAGTGTAACAGAGACACGAGGATTTTTCTAATGTTTAAAGCGATAAGTTGGAGTTCGATGAAGATTATAGTAACGAGTCGGAAGAAGTTTGGATGTGCCTTATTGTTTTTCATCAACAATAAATAATTTATAAATCAAAAGACGGTGTTTTTGCAGTCTTATCTGTGAAGAAGCTCTGAAGGTCTGACAGTGAGCTCGCATGCGTATAAAGACATTCCCCTAAACCATGCAGTCCATTTAGCGGCTAGAGGGAGTAATCTCTTGAACGATATAAAAACCTGCCGCTACATTCTGTAAGAACGTTTACATCATACTCTTACATTCTCTCTTAACAAATGTTCACTTTACAAGTCTTGAAACGCAGTTTCTAGCACCACTGATGTTAAGCTAAATGGTTTATTGATCACTGTTGGTATTCGAATTGAGGTTTATTATGGTTACATGCATACAGTGAAAAAGCTTTACTTGTGTGCTATCCAGTCTAATAATACCATACTGGACAATCAAGTCCTATACAAATACAACAAGAGAAAAAATACCAGAATGAAGAATATACTGTTGCAGCCTTATAGCGTTACAGTTGCAGTGAAGAAGTCTAAAGTCTGCAGTCAGGTAGATTGGAAGATTGAGACTACACCCTAATGGGAGGCCTGTCTGTAGTTTGTTAACAGCAAGGATCAAGCTATTCCTGAATCTGGTGGTATGTGCCTTCAAGTTTTTGTATCTACAAACCACAGGAAAGGGAAGAGGGGATGAAAAAGGTCCTTGATTATGTTGGCTGCATTTCCAAGGCTATGTGAAGTATAGGTGGAGTCAATGGTGGGGAATTGGTTTGTGCGATGGACTGGGCTACATCCACAACTCTGTAAGTTCTTGTATCTTCGCTAAAACTGTTGCCAAACCAACTTGTGATGCATCCTGATAGAATGCTCTCTATCTTGCATCTGTAAAAGTTGTTAGAAATCATAAGTTTATAAGTTATAGGAGAAGAATTAGGCCATTCAGTCCATCAAGTTTACTCCGCCATTCAATCATGGCTGATCTATCTTTCCCACTCAACCCCATTCTCCTGCCTTTTCCCCATAACCCGTGACATCCATACTAATCATGAATCAGTCAATCTGTGCCTTAAGAATACCCAATGACTTGGCCTCAACAGCCGTTTGTGGCAATGCATTTCACAGATTCACCACCCTCTGACTAACGAAATTCCTCCGCATCTCCTTTCTAAAGGTTCGTCATTTTATTCTGAGGCTATAGCCCCTTGTCCTAGACTCTTCTACTAGGTGGAAGATTGATGTCTTGAAACCACATTACAAGGCTCTCTATCCCTCCTCCTCCTCCTAGGCTTTAGTGAGAGCATCATTCGCTACCTCCCAAGAATCATTTATAAAATCACTCATTAAACAAGGATCATTCTAAAATCTTTGGATACTTGGCAGATAAATACCAAAGTAACTTCCATTTGTGCATCATTTTTGAAATCATAAGGCATAGATAATTAGGTGAGGGTGTTTATAATATGTTAGTCCCATTAATATCTCCAGTACTAATTGTTTGTTTTCTAACAAATTATTTAAGTTCTTAATTCTCATTAGATCCTGGTGTTTGTGCCCTTATTAAAATGGCTTTGTGTCTTTTACCATAAAGATAATAATAGTTTGCTCAATATCTTTATCAATTCCTCTTATCTCAACCCTCAAGGGACTACCTTTACTTATGTTTAATTTGAATTTAACTACAGAGGTTTTATTAATCTATGTTGTACAGACAGATTTGGCATTCACTAAACGCAAGAGAAAAAAGTAAGGATTATTCATTCGATTGCAAGTCTTTTTAATGATGTATTATATTGTATTGTATTTTTGTATTGTATTGTATTTTTTAATGACCACACAGCCAGGCTGGTGGAATTTGTTTTCAGTACAGCTCGATACAGGTTCCAACATTTCATCAAACATTAAACTTGTAACGTAGATATACATACAAACAGACACATTTCATAATACATAAGGGCCATGCTTATTCGTATTTCCTCACCGTACAGAGTTTAAAAAGTTAATTGCAGTGGGAATGAAACTGTTTTTGAAACGGGTTGTTTTGGAGGCAATTGACCTGTAACGCCTCCCAGAGGGCAGTAGCTGAAAGGCATAGTGTGCAGGGTGAGTGGGGTCAGAGATGATCTTGCGGGTTTTGTGAAGTGTCCGTTTGTGATAAAGTGATTCAAGGGATGGAAGGGGTAAGCCAATAATTTTGGAAGCTCTGTTTATGATGTGTTGTAATTTCTTCCGGGAGAGTGAGTCGAGACTGCCGAACCAGACTGTGATGGATGAAGTGAGGATGCTTTCAATAATGGCTGTATAGAAGCAGAGCATCAGATGAGACCTTACTCTGAACTTCCTTAGCTGTCGGAGATGGAAAAGTCTTTGCTGGGTTTTTCCATAGATGTGGTCTGCGTTTGTCCTCCATTTGAGATTGTTGCTGATGTGGGTTCCAAGGAGTTTGAAAGTGTCAGTGATGATGATGGATTCACCGTTAATGAACACAGGAGTTTTGGGGGATGGCTGGCGTCTTAGGTCGATGATGAGTTCTTTTGTTTTTGATGAATTGAGTAAGACCAAACAATCTCTATGTCATTGAAAAACAACATTTACAACACATATACACATTTCTTGCAGATTCTAATAATTGGAGATGTTCTTTGAAAAAGTATTTTCTTTATGTCTCCTTCACTTTATATCACTCTAATAATCCCATAATCCTTCCTCTTACTCAGTTTGTTTTCTCTCCTAGATTGTGAAGTAAAAGGTATAATATATGCTTATTATTTACATTGTGGGTGTATTAATATGAATCTAGGAATCTGCTTTGCTGAATAGACATGCTACAAGTACAAATGGTTCTGCTGTAACACGTGTCTTCACAACACAAGTTGGATACAATGAGAATTAGGGTAACACAATTAGCATTAATTGGGCCAAACTGGTTATAACAGGATTTCGATGGGAAACTAGGGAACCATTTAAAAGGTATTCTCAAAGTTGACAGACAGAAAAAAGCTGCCCTTGATTTAAACAGTACAAAGGGGAAAACATATGTTTCCATGTAACCTCCCTGCAGTAAGTTAATGCCATTGTCACATAGGCACATACAGTAGCTGCTCCTTTAACCATGGGTGGCCATTGAATTTGACAATCACTTTGGTTGACACTTATGCAAAGAAACACTATTAAACACCACAGGCCTTTAGCATTTTAGCTGCAGTAACAAAGATTAATTTATTACTATTGAAAAGACATTTCTATATGAAAATGTTGCAGGAAAATCAATTGTTATTGTGACTATGAAACTCTTTAGCCCCTAACTCCCTTTACCCCATCGACACAATTGTCTTTATAACATGATTTTCTGGAGCATGGAGTTTCTTAGGATATAACCATCACGTTTGAGCTGACATGCCTGTAATATGTTTCCACATGTCCCAGATTCCCCCATGGAGAGCATTGTGCTGTGTTCAGCTTTCAATGTGTGTATGTTGTCACACAAAGATCTCAATGTATATTTAATGCCTTCAATATGTAAGCCATTGCCTAAACTTCCTGCCATAAGATGAATTTCATAGCTATTCCCTCACATTGGTCATCCTATAAGACAGAACAACTTTATCCATAATCTTGCTGCACCATTTGATCCAGGCATACATCACCCGTGTGTGGACGTGGCGTCGACGGACGAGAGGATGACCAAACCAAAAGAGTCCGAAGACAAAACGCCTACTAACCGAAACGATTGGACGCCTAAATGCAAACTAACCGAAAGGGCGTTTAGGCTTCCCATCCTTTCGATTAGTAGGCGTTTCGTCTTCGGACTCTTTTGGTTTATTGGCGTTTCGGCCTCGTTTCTATTCGGTTCTTTGGCTTCGACTTCTTTGCTTCGGCGTCTTGTCTGTCGGCGCCACGTCCGGGTACCACATCACCTGCCCTACTCCAATACTACCCACATCCCCCTTTATATTGTTTAAGAAGGAACTGAAGATGTTGGAAAATCGAAGGTAGACAGCATCCATGGAGTGAAGGAAATAGGCAACGGCAATGACGTTGCCTATTTCCTTTGCTCCATAGATGCTGCCGCACCCGCTGAGTTTCTCCAGCACTTTTGTCTACCTCCTTTATATTGTCTTTGCTTCAGCTAATTTGTTCATGGAACTCAAGCATTCACTAACTCTAGAATTGACTACTGCAAGAAGAGGGGTCTCAACCTAAAATATCTCCTACTGGTGTTCTCCAGGGATGCTGCCTGACCGGCTGAGTTACTCCAGTACTTTGTGTCTTTTTTTGTAAACCAGCATTTGCAGTTCCTTGTGTCTCCAACACTTTACTGTGTAGCATTCATGCATTGATCACTCAAAACTCTCTGACCTAAATCCAGACTCACACCAAATACCATGTCCTTTCCCCTCTTTGTTCTATGACTTATTTAGGCTCCTGATCTGGTAAAGCCTCAGTTTTGCAATGCTCACCCTTTTAAATCTTCCACCTATGTTCTGCTAGCTTCTCCAAGCCTATTATTCACCAATGTAATGGGACTCCTCCAATTCTATCGTCGTCATAAGTGATAGGAGCAGAATTAGACCATTTGGTCCAACAAATCTACTTCATCATTCAATCATGGCTGATCTATCTCTCCCTCTCAACCAAATTCTCCTGCTTTCTCCCCATGACCTTTGACACCCTTACTAATCAAGAATCTCCAAATGTTCACCTTAAAAATACCCTCCACTGCCATCTGTGGTACACTCTCTTGCACTCTCAGTTTTAATTGTTGCATAATTGGTGGTTTTGCTCTAGATGCATAGGCCTTTAGATCTGAAATTCTCTTCCTTAAATTCCTGATTTCTCTACTGCATTGTTCTCACTTAAGCTGCTCCTTAAAACTGCCTATGTTTTGGGGTAAGTTCTTCTGCGAGAATCACATTGTCAAATATCACTCAACAATGTACTTAAACCTGTTATACTGCTACTGCAAGGAGGACATTTATTGTTCCGTTGCGGGACGTATGGCAATAAGGCTCTCTGGACTCTGGACTAAGGGGCACCTTGGAACATCCTGCTGTGCTAAAAGTTCAAAGTACAAATTATCTTTGTTGAATAACACCATCCATTTTGTTCCTTCCTTTCAAAATGGGCACATCCCGAGATGTACATTCATGGCTGTAAGTAACTCATATATGTCAACCTGCTGCACAGTTGTTGGTTCAAGTGTTTGCCCATGTATCGCAATAAAGTTGATTTGCATATTCTATTTATAATAACATAATTGCTGTGAGATTCATGTCTGCAATATCCCCCCTGTGCATGAAGCCTTGCCAATGCAATCGGTCATTGATTTAAATCAGACCTCAGCAGATGTTACATGGATATTTTCCCATCATTGCACATGGAATGACATTACATTAATTGCTATAAGAAATGAACACTACAGTCAAGGCTGATCCAGAAATGGCAGATGCATCCCACAAGTTTCAACAATTATAGCTATTTATTTCTAAACGGATGAGTAGGTTGGAACAGAGGCATTCAAAATAACCTGAGGAAAATCATTTTCAATAATGCAGATCGAACTAATTTTACACTTGATGTGGCAAATTATTTGGAAACACCTATATCTGGTTGGATTTGTCATGCACTAGTGAAGTGTTTATCATTGCAGAATCAACAGCAGGAATGGATATTACCGCTATATAATTGAGGATATAAAGAATCTATGCACAGCCACGTCACAGTTGCAGGTATATTCTCTGACGATCTGTGCTTATTAGTATCCTTACCTGGCACAAAGAAAATGTTTTGTACACTCCAAATTTTAAAGAAATCTGTTAATAATTTAAAACATCTCGTAGGCATAGAGCTAAAAAAAAAAGAATTGTTATCATGCCGTTACTGAATGCCAGTGGTAGGGGATGATATCGCTCTATTCTCTCAGACAACAAGAGCAAATGAACAAGAATTAGATATACTTTTATATCATACTAGACCAAGTGCAGACCCGTTGGGTCTGTTCCCCCAACGTGCGGTTGTGAGGGGGGGAGGGGTGGCGGCATGCAGCGTCACACACACTAACTATCCCCCCCCCAACACACGCTAATAACCCCCCTTGATATTATATTAATATTATTAATTTGCTCTTTTTACCCCATAACCACGACAATCATGTTCTGCAGTGAATTGATGACAGCTTTGATAAACGAGGACTTGGAACTGCATTACATGCTGCAGTGCTTCTCTTCAATCGGCATTCATTTCATATGTGCTTTTATTTCGAGAGCTCTCCAGTTATTGACACACACTTATTTGCTCCAGATTTCATGTTACAAATAAATTGACCAGGTTTCACCGATGTGCGGGCAGCAGTGTGATCCAACTGGTCATAATCCTGGAAGTTAGTACTGAATGGTGATTTATAATTCAAAGTGTCAAATGATGAGAAATATTGCCTCCTGCATTTCACACTGGTTTATGGGAATTATGAAGCCTAACATCCAGATAACTTGTTATTGGCCAGCAGATGGGAGCAAAAGCTGCTTCCATTAATTTTTCAAACCAATGAAGCAATGCTTGAATTTCTAAACTCAATTTAGCTCTCCCGTGCTTTCCCATCAGTCCTAATTAATCTATATAAAAACAGTGTGAAATTCATTGGAATTCGTTCAATTCAATGGAAATGTCAAAGACTAGAGGGCATAGCTAAAAGGTAAGAGGAGCAACGTTTAGGGGAGATGAGCTGGGGCAATGTTTCTTTACATGGAGAGCAGCGAGTGTGTGGGACGTGCTACCAGGATGATGGAGGCAGATACGATATAAAGAGACTTTTGTATAAGCATGTGGATATTCATGGACCGGAGGGATCTGGGTCAGGTGCAGGCAGAGATTAGTTTATCTTGGCATCTTGTTCGGAACAGACATCGTGGGCTGAAGGGCCTGTCCCTACGCTGTACTATTTTTATGTTCTATGTTCAATGTTCATTCCCAACTTTATTCCACATTGATCTTAGACTGAGATGCAAACTTTGCTACGATCATTGAAGGTCAGGAACTTTAGACGATAATCACTGCTAAAGGTTTTAACAGTTAATATTGCAGCAGGAATTACTAAGAGCTTACATCAACATACCTTAAGGCTTTGCATCCACTGTGTTATTGAAAGCCATTTCCCACCACAATACAGAGGCAGGGTTGAAATTGTCACTAGCATTGTATGCAGTAAGGAGGACTATGGGGACGGGAAGGAAAGGATGGAAGGAAGACTGGATTTGAGAATACATACCACAATTTATTTGAATTCCAAGAATGTACTGATGGCGCGTGTCTTCTGATGAACGTCTGCACCAAAAAGGCAAGAGTAGAGCTGGACAAACTAGCACAGGAAGGCATAGAGGCACAATATACAGCTCCTGCTGCTCTGTGGTAATGTAGACAATTGATACACGCAGCCTATATGATGCAAGCTCATTTCAAGGTTGCCAGAGATGATCGACATGATATAGGAATATAAGGACTAGGAGCAGGAATACACCATTGGATTCTCAGCAATAATTTCCTGAATTATTAAACTTATTATTAATTATTAATTATTTTCTGATTTGAATAAGTTCAATGGCTGTGTTTTGACAACCTTCCAAGACAGAGAAGACATTTCTCCTCAGCTCAATCCTAAATATCTTACTTCATATTCTGAGACTGTAGCTGTTCCTTTTATGTTTCTCAGCCAGGTATAATGCTCACGAGTCTTGCAAGAATGTTGTATGTCCCAGTCAAATCACCTCTCATCCTTCTAAGCACGCCAAGTTTACACAATCACCTCTCATCTAACAATCCTGCGCTTCCTGGAGCCAGTCAAGTGAATCTTCACTACATCAGTGTTTCAGCAACTTTATCATTGGATAGGTAAAGAAGACCAATATTGAACACAATCCTCAAGGATGCAGCCTCATCAAGACCCTATACAGTACGGTAGTCAAATCCTCTCATTAAAAAAAACCCAGACCATTTGCCTCATGTCCACGTTAGCTTTCAATTACTGGAGTACAAACATTCAGAAATCTTCTTCAACTAATAACAAGGAACTGCTGATGCTGGCTTACAAAAAAGGACACAAAGTGCTGGAGTAAGTCACTGAATCAAAATCATCCCAGTAGAACATGGCTTGGTGACATTTCGGGTGGGGACCCTTCTTCAGAAGGTCTACTTGACACTCTGCTTTTCTCCATCGTACACCAAAGTGGATAGCTTCATTATTTTTTCCATATAATAATCTATCTTACCCACTTACGCAGCTTGCAATATCCTCTTAAAGCTTCTCCAGTTCTGCAGTGCAATAATGATCAAATCTGCAGTTTGCCTTGTCATGCCCCTTATAAATTTTGAAAGCATAATCATTGTTTCATGAAAACTTAGTTTAGTTTAGTTAAGAGATACATCACGGAAACCAGTCCATCAAGTTCACACCGACCATTGAAGACTCGTTTGAACTATTTGTTATCCTGTTTTCTCACCCACTCCCTACTTTCTAAGTGCAATTTACTGTGGTCAATAAACCTACAAACTGCACATCTTTGGGGTCACAGGGAGAACCTGCAAACTCCACACTGACATCACCAGAGGTCGGGATCAAACCCGGGTCTCTGGCAGTGTGAGGCAACAGCTCTACCAACTACGCTACTGTGCCACTGATCCCACAACTCTCTGAATAGTTGGAGTCTCTACTTTGGGTATGTCCATTTGTATCAGGCATTTAAAGGGATCCTACATGTATCTGTTGGAGACTTAGTGTTCATCTTTAGCTTATTGTTCCCTTCCACCACCTCTCTTCCCTGTATACCTGTGATGGATTACCCTTTCTAAGATTAACATGGACACCAGTAGGGCATTTCAAAAACTCACATCACAAAACATTGGTCATAAGAGGACAATGGTGCTTCCAATAGGGTTAAATGAGCTTCACGTTAAATATCAGCTCATATTGCACACTGCTCAACCTTCCCATATAAAAATCCCCTGGTTGGAAATACTGCTAATGAGGATGTCCAGATATGGAGTCAAACATATGCAGAGGGGTAGATCAACAAGAACAATCAGTTTTACTGAGAGTTACAAAGCACTATGGATGAGTAAAGGTTCCTTGTCCACTTATCATGCCAAATCACATCAATGTGCTGAATTTATGTACCTTGTACCTTCATGCAGACCAGAGAACAGGACACTACTTAAAGATTTAAAAGCCTTAAAGCAATAGTATCATTCGCGTCCATAAGTCATATGAACAAAATTGGGCAATTCGGCCCATCAAGTCTACTCCGTCATTCAATCATGGTTGATCTATCTTTCACTCTCAACCCCATTCTCCTGCCTTCTCCCAATAACCCGACATCCTTACTAATCAAGAATCTGTCAATCTCTGCCTTAAAAATATCCATTGGCTTGGCCTCCACAGCTGTCTGTGGCAATGAATTCCACAGATTCACCACCTTCTGACCAAAGAATTGTTCTTGTTCAGAAACAAACTGCATCCCATATTGTTAAAAAAAAAACATTTACAATTTTTTTCCAAATGTACATAGTCATATCTATTAGCAAACTGTGATCCTTATGTTTACTGCTCATTTCTATTTCATTTGCAGATTCATTGCATGTTACTGGATGATCATTTACCACTGGACATAATGTCACATCCTGACTCTTCACAGAAATACTTTCCGTTGTACCTTCATGAACCATCATGGGATTCACTTTAGGGAGATTTACCATCTCATGATCTTTTTCACCCAACGCTGGTCCACGTGGATTTACCTGACTTTCTCATCAACTTCCATGTGATTCACACAAAGGGTGGGACATAGGTTTAAGGTGCGGTGGAGGAAAGATTTAATAGGAACCTGAGGGGTAACTTTCTCATGCAAAGGGTGACGGGTGTAAGGAACGAGCTTGCAGAGGAGGTAGTTTATCTAGGTACTATCGCAATGTTTAAGAAACATACAGACAGGTACGTGGATAGCACAGATTTAGAGGGATATGGGCCAAGCGCAGGCAGGTGGGACTAGGGTAGAGGTGACATATTGGTTGGTATGGGCAAGTTGGGCTGAAGGGCCATGCTTCACTTTTTCCACATTTTGTTACATTACAGCCTTATTCTAAAATTGGTTAGTCATTTTTTTTATTATCAATCTACGCACAATACCTCATAATATAAAAGCGAAAACAGGTGTTTAGTAATTATTGCAAAATAATTAAAAATAAATAACTGAAATATCACATTGACGCAAGTATTCAGACCGTGCCGTGGTAGTCTGGCGCGTCGATCTCTACAATGCTGAGGCCACGCGCCAACTCTCGGACACCTCCTCCTACTTACCCTTGGACCATGACCCCACTGACGAGCACCAGGCCACCATTTCTAGCACCATCACCGACTTCATCAATTCCCACGCCCTACCTGACCAAGCCTCCCAACTCATCGTTCCCCAGCCCCGCACGGCCCGTTTTTACCTTCTCCCCAAAATTCACAAACCCGGCTCTCCCGGCAGACCCATTGTCTCTGCGTGTTCGTGCCCCACCGAACTCATCTCCACATACCTTGACTCCATCCTATCCCCCTTGGTCAAATCCCTCCCCACCTATGTTCTAGACACCTCAGACACTCTCCGCCGCCTCCACGCATTCCACTCTCTGGGCCCTCACCCCCTCATCTTCACCATGGATGTCCGGTCACTCTACACCTCCATCCCCCACCAGGATGGCCTCAGAGCCCTCCGGTTCTTCCTCGACCAGAGGAGCAACCTTTACCCAGCCACTGACACTCTCCTCCGCTTAGCCTTCAATAACTTTACATTTGACTCCTCCCATTTCCTCCAAACACAAGGCGTAGCTATGGGCACACGCATGGGCCCCAGCTACGCCTGCCTCTTTGTCGGGTACGTTGAACAATCCTTGTTCAATGCGTACCAGGGCCCCATCCCCGACCTCTACCTCCGCTACATTGACGACTGCTTTGGTGCCACCTCCTGCACCCACACACAACTGACTGACTTCATCCACTTCACCACCAACTTCCATCCGGCACTCCAATACACCTGGACGATTTCCGACACTTCCCTACCATTCCTTGACCTCACCATCTCCATCGCAGGGGACAGACTCCTGACCGACATACATTACAAACCCACTGACTCACATGGCTATCTGGACTACACGTCTTCCCACCCTGCCCCCTGTAAAGACTCCATCCCCTACTCCCAATTCCTCCGCCTACGCCGCATCTGTTCCCAGGATGAGACATTTCATACCAGGGCATCGGAAATGTCCTCGTTCTTCAGGGAACGGGGATTCCCCTCCGCCACCATAGATGAGGCTCACACCAGGGTCTCATCCATACCCCGTAACACTGCTCTCTCTCCCCATCCCCGCACACGCAACAAGGGCAGAGTCCCTCTGGTCCTCACCTTTCACCCCACCAGCCGGCAAATACAACACATAATCCTCCGCCATTTCCGCCACCTCCAACGTGACCCCACCACTCGCCACATCTTCCCATCTTCCCCCATGTCTGCCTTGCGCAAAGACCGCTCCCTCCGCAACTCCCTCGTCAATTCTTCCCTTCCCTCCCGCACCACCCCCTCCCCGGGCACTTTCCGTTGCAACCGCAAGAAATGCAACACCTGTCCCTTCACCTCCCCCCTCGACTCCATTCAAGGTCCCAAGCAGTCGTTCCAGGTGCGACAAAGGTTCACCTGTATCTCCTCCAACCTCATCTACTGCATCCGCTGCTCTAGATGTCAGCTAATTTACATCGGTGAGACCAAGCGTAGGTTGGGCGACCGTTTCGCCGAACACCTCCGCTCAGTCAGCAATAACCTACCTGACCTCCCGGTGGCTCAGCACTTCAACTCCCCCTCCCATTCCCAATCCGACCTCTCTGTCCTGGGTCTCCTCCATTGCCAGAGTGAGCAACAGCGGAAATTGGAGGAACAGCACCTCATATTCCGTCTGGGGTCCTTGCGCCCTTATGGCATCAACATTGAATTCCCCCAATTTGGCTAGCCTGTGCTGTCTCCTCCCCTTCCTTCACCCTCCAGCTGTCTCCTCCCACCCTCCCATCCGCCCGCCCTCGGGCTCCTCCTCCTCCCCTTTTTCCTTCTTTCTTTCCCCACCCCCCATCAGTCTGAAGAAGGGTTTCGGCCCGAAACGTCGCCTATTTCCTTCGCTCCATAGATGCTGCTGCACCCGCTGAGTTCCTCCAGCAATTTTGTGTACCTTCAAGTATTCAGACCCTTTGCTGTGACTCTCAAAATTGAGCGTTGGTGCATCGTGTTCCCATAGATTATCCTTGAGATGCTTCTACAACTTGATAGAAGTCTACAAGTGGTAAATTAAATTGATTGTACATGATTTGGAAAGGCACACACCTGTCTATATAAGGTTCTACCGTTGACAGTGCATGTCAGAGCAAAAAAAACAAGCCATGAAGACAAAGGAATTGTCTGTAGACCTCCGAGACAGGATTGTGTTGAGACACAGATCTGCGGGGAAACATTTATTGGAGCATTGCAGGTCCCGAAGAGCACAGTGGCCTCCGTCATTCTTAAATAGAACTTTGAAACCACCAGGACTCTTCATAGAGCCTGGCCAAACGGAGCAATCGGGGGAGAAGGGCCTTAGGATAGAGACTTACTAACATATTCAGGGAGGTGACCAAGAATCCGATGGTCACTCTGACAGAGCTCCAGAGTTCCTCTGTGGAGATGGGAGAATCTTCCAGAAGGACAACTATATCTGCAGCACTCCACCAATCAGGCCTGTATTGTAGAGTGGCCAGACAGAAGCCACTCCTCGGTTAAAGGCACATGACAGCCCGCTTGGAGTTTGCCTAAAGGCACCTAAACAAGATTCCCTGGCCTGATGAAACCAAGATTGAACTCTTTGGCCTGAATGCCAAGTGTCACGTCTGGAGGAAACCAGGCACCACTCATCACCTGGCCAATACCATATCTACGGTGAAGCATTGTGGTGGCAGCGTCATGCTGTAGGGATGTTTTTTAGCGGTAGGAACTGGGAGACCAGTCAGGATCGAGGTAAAGATGAACGGAGCAAAGTATAGAGAGATCCTTGATGAAAACCTGCTCCAGAGCGTTCAGGACCTCGGACTGGGGCAGACGTTCACCTTCCAACAGGACAACGACTCTAAGCACACAGCCAAGACAACGCAAGAGTGGCTTTGTGACAAGTCTGTGAATGTCCGTAAGTGGCCCGACCAGAGCCCGGACTTGAACCCAATCGAACATTTCTGGAGGGATCTGAAAATAGCTGTGCATCGACACTCCCCATCCAACCTGACAGAGCTTGAGAGGATCTGCAGAGAAGAATGGGATAAATTACCCAAATACAGGTGTGCCAAGCTTGTAGCATGATACCCAAGAAGACTTGAGATTGTAATCACTGCCACAGGTGCCTCAATAAAGTACTGAGTAAAGGGTCTGAATACTTATGTAAATGTGATATTTCAGTTATTTATTTTTAATTATTTTGCAAAAATTTCTAAACACCTGTTTTCACTTTTTTATTGTGGGCTATTGTGTGTAGATTGCTGATAAAAAAAAGAAGAATTTAAACCATTTTAGAATAAGGCTGTAACGTAACAAAATGTGGAAAAAGTGAAGGGGTCTGAATACTTTCTGAATGCACTGTAAGTATGATTGAGTCTAATGTATCGTGAGATTGTTACTGAACTGTACACAAAAATAATTTCACTGTACCTACGTATGTGACAATAAAATACCATTGAGCCATGCCCAATTTCTTGGCATGTTCTCGCTAACTCTTCCCAAATAAAAGAGTCTGAAGTTTTTCCTACTCCGAAGCTGAGAGTAACTCCAGTGTGAGAGTGCGAGTGAGAGAATATGAGATGGAGGAGATTGAGGCGAAGGAGTTTGTGAGTGGTCAACGTTGGCCATGTTGAGAACCAGGGACTTAAGGGAGCGCTTGACTTTCCCTCATAGCTTGCCTGCTCTTAAATATTTACATGTTACTGTCCGTGAGGACACACACTTCTGCTGTTGTTCCTTCACCCCTTACTTCTTTTCACAGTAAAAGAGACTGTAACCTGAAATTGAAGAGACATAATCCCCTTCAGAAAATGGAAACTGAATAATATGTATGATTGTCATAAGTTCATAAGTCATTGGAGCAGAATTGTCCCATTGAGTCTACTCTGCCATTCAATCACGGCTGATCTATCATTCCCTCTCAACCCCATTCAACTGCCTGCTCCCCATAACCCCTGACCCCCCTTACTAATTAAATCTCCAATTTAAAAATAACCATAGACTTAACCTCTACAACCATCTGTGACAATGAATTCCCCAAATTCATTTAACTGCAATTTTGATGGTGAAAGAGGTAATAATGTCTACAAAAGACAGAAAGTGCTAAAGTATACTCAGCAGGTCAAGCAACATCTCTGGAGAACATAAATAGGCGATCTTTCTATCCAGTCTGTAGAAGTGTCCCAACCCAAAATGTGGTCTATCTATGTTCTCTCTGGAGATACTGCCTGACCCACTGAGTTACTTCCAATATTTCATGTCTTTTTTTGTCAACCAGTATCTGCAATTGCTTGTGCCACATACATCCTTATGATCTACAGTTCACAACCATCCTTAACTCAGGCTTGTCCCAAACATCCCTCAGGCCTGCAAACATTTAGCATGCCAGAGATATTTTACCTTTCTGCTGATCAATTTTGGCCTTGGAATTCAAAAATAATTAGTACTGCAGGAATGCCTCTTCTAATGCATTAACCATAACAACCTTCCTAAGTCACTTCTAGTAGTTCATGCCAGATCATACAAACGGTTGCCTACACATGCATTAAGCAAATGAAAGACATCTACTTTGAAATTGAGAACTCAATATTTCGATTCATTGATTGATTGAAAGATGCAGCATGGAAACAGGCCCTTTGGCCCATCGAGTCCATGCCGACCATCAATCACCCAATCACACTAGTTTGGTGTTATCCCATTTCCACAACCTCTCCCTACACACCAGAGGTAATTTACAGAGGCCAGTTGACCAACAAACTCGCACATCTTTAGAATGTGGGAGGAAACCAGGGTAGCCGGAGGAGACCCTTAGAGTCACAGCGAGAACGTGTAAATTCCACACAGATAGCAGCCGAGATCAGGATGGAAACCGGGTCTCTGGCGCTGTGACGCAACAACTCAACCAGCTGTGTCACTGTGGGGCCAAATTATATTGTGCCGCCAACTTATTTTGGAATATGAACAGAGTTTCCCTGACTCACACGGCAGAGTTAATACTTGCATTTTTTGCCAACCAGGGACTCGGTCCTAATGCTCTTTGCAACATTTACCTTTAGATGATACAATGAATTGTCTGTAGCAACCTGCAAGAGTCACTTTTGATGGATTCCACTGTTTTATGGCTCTTATCTCCTTTAAACGAATGTTGAAAATAAATATGGAAAAAAAAATCTCCAGCTGCCTGATAAATGGGGCTATTGAGCATAGCCAAGGAAGTTACACATAGTCTACGCACAGAAATAGGAGCAGAGTTTCCTCATCTGTTTTGTAAATGACTCTGTTCTCTCTTCAACACTGTTCTCATCGCTTTCTCATCCCACAGAGTAACTCACTCCTGTCTATTGATATTACTTCTCTTAATTCTTACTCTTCTTTTTCACACTGACCACAGATCTTATGAAGAACATTAAAACACGGAGCATCCAAGCTGTGCATCACTCTGTGGTAACAAAGAACTGATTTATACAAATCTGGACCAAATCTTTAAACCATATCTGTTTTTTAACAAGGATTGACAACAAAATGCTGAGCAACTCAGGTGGTCAGGTAGCATCCAGAAAGAACATGGATAGGCGCCTTTTCAGGCCTGAAGAAGAGTTCAGACCCGAACCATCATCTATCTATGTTCTCCAGGGATTCTGCCTGACCCATTGGGAATTTACTCCAGTATTTTGTGTCAATCTCTGCCCATCACTCTTATCATTATATAAACTTATGCATATCACTTATGATCAGCCATGATCATATTGAATGGCGGTGCAGGCTCGAAGGGCCGAATGGCCTACTCCTGCACCTATTTTCTATGTTTCTACCCTAATTGGAATTGTTGAGTTTTAATCATTTACTAAGTGATAAGTGGCAGACATCCGATATATGGGTGCGCAATGCTGATATTTTGCACGTTCTGTATCAGATGATGTTGCACCTGCCACTTCCTACTTTGAAGAGGTTCTCCTCCTCTCTCTGACAATTCTGCAACATCCTCTCTCACTGCTCCCCCTCTGTGCCATATATCTGGACTCCTTCTACACTGATTCTCAGCCTGAAGAAGGGTCTCGAACCGAAACGTCACCCATGTCTTCTCTCCAGAGATGCTGCCTGTCCTGCTGAGTTACTCCAGCATTTTGTGTCCATTGTCAGTGTAAACCAGCTTTTTTTTTTTTTTTTTTTTTTTTTTTTTTTTTTTTTTTGTTATTTAAAAAAAAAAAATTATTTATTAGAAGTAGACATATTATACAATGTAGTTACATATTATAGTAAAAAAAAAACTTTTCATATACATCAGTCATACATTATTAAAATTTTCCATTATCAATTACTTCTACTTCTAGTATTTTTATTTTTTATAGAAAGCGAGAAAAAGAGAGGGTAGAAAGTTACAAATAAAAAAGAAAGCAAAAAACACAACAGAAAAACAAGGGAGGTGGAATGGGTTACCTGTAATACATCAATGGAGATAGGTTCGTAGGTTATAAAGTATAGAGTATAGTTTTTCATCTGTTCCTGAGTTCAAGTTTCAGCTGGGTCCTCGTGCTGTGCCAATCTGTCCCTTCAGATAGTTAATGAATGGAGCCCAAATTTTATGGAAACGATCTTGTTTGTCCATTAAGACAAGTCTAATTCTTTCTAAGTATAGGGTCTCCGACATTTCCGTAATCCACATTTTGATTGTGGGGGTTGTAGGGCCTTTCCAAAATTTTAATATTAATTTTTTTCCGGTTATTATACTGTAATTGAGGAAGTTTCTTTGGTTTGTTGTGAGTGTTAAGCTTTGTTCTGATATTCCAAGTATTATTAATTTTGTGTCTGGGTCCAGTTTTGTATTAATAACTTCTGAAGTTATTTCAAAAATATCTGTCCAGAAATGTTTAAGTTTTATACAGTTTGCAAACGTATGTGTTAAATTAGCCTCTAAATGTAGACATTTATCACAAATAGGAGAGATTTGTGGGAAGATTCTATTTAGTTTTATTTTAGAGAAGTGTAGTTTATGTAAGACCTTGAATTGTATTAAAGTATGTCTGGCATTTAATGAACATTGATGTATTTGTTGTAAACTTTCGTCCCACATATCTTTCGTGATAGGATGACCTATTTCAATTTCCCATTTGTATCTATGTGGTTCGGTCGGTGGTACCTCGTTATTTAGTAGGGTGTTATAAATATAAGCTATTAGTTTTTCAGTATTAGGATGCTTGTTCAGACACTCATCAAGAATTTCTGATTCCCTATTCCTATAAACTTGTGTATTAGATTTAACATAATTTCTAATTTGTAGATATCTGAAAAAATTATTTGAGTGCAGTCCATAATTCAGTTGTAACTCTTGAAATGAAAGAAAAGTACCTTTCCCATAAAGATGTCCTATATTTTTGATTCCATATTTTTCCATTGTGTGAAACCTTTGTCCATAAAGGATGATTTGAACAAAGGATTATTTACAATGGGAAGGCAGAGTGGTATATTATTCAATTTTAAATCTTTTTTATTTGTTTCCAAATTCGTATTCCACTATGTATTATGGGGTTTTCTTTATAGGTTTTGTTGTGCTGTTTTGTGGGGGCAAATATGATCGGTCCAATTTCAAAAGGTAGACAGTCTTCCTTTTCCATCATTAGCCAATCTGGTTGTTGGTCCATTTCTTCCAGCCAAAAATTCATGTTTTAATATGGACTGCCCAAAAATAAATAAGAAATTTGGCGAAGCCAGACCTCCATTTATCTTTGATTTACATAAATGTTTTTTACTTATTCTATGATTCTTATAATCCCAGACAAACTTGTAACAATGGAGTCGACTTTTTTGAAAAAAGTTTTTGGGATATATATCGGAATTAATTGAAGTAGGTACAGTAGTTGCGGTAAAAAAATCATTTTTATAGCATTAATTCTCCCAAGCATTGAAATGGTGAGTGTTTTCCAGTATTGAATATTCTTATGTAGTTTATTCAGTAAGGGTGGGAAATTTAGTTTAAATAAAGAGGTATATGTCTTAGTTACCCAGATTCCTAAGTATTTAAATTTATCTTTAACTATTTTAAAAGGGGATTGTTGTATTGTATGTAAATTGAATTTTGTTATTGGCATGATTTCGCTTTTATTCCAATTGATTCTATATCCTGAAAACTGACCAAATTGAGTTATTAGATTTAATAGGTTTGGAATACTAGTTTCTAATTTTGTAATATATATTAGTATATCATCTGCATATAAGGAGATTTTATTCCTTGTGTCTCTAGTATTGTATCCAAATATTCCTGGATGGTTTCTAACGCTTTCTGCTAAGGGTTCGATTGCAAGAGCAAATAATAGTGGGGATAGTGAGCATCCTTGTCTACAGCCTCTAGAGAGATTAAATTTAGTTGATAAAGTGTAAACCAGCTTCTGCAGCTCCTTCCTACACTGTTCTTCATTACTGGGTGCAATGCGGGGGCCCAGCCTTGCAGGGAGATCCTGACGAATTGCTGGGGAATTACAGACTTGGTTGCTTGCCTTATGTTCCAGCTGCAGAAACTAATGACTACATGGTAATGCTGTTCTGCAAATGGTAAATGCTTAGCAACAGCAAATTGGGTTGTGTGAAAAGACTGACGGATTACAAATGAAAAACAATTATATTTTTCACTCTGAAGCATTGAGGACCAGTCTCGGCAGATTCACTGGATTATTTCATTGCTGGATATCATGTGGGGCCCAGCTCTGCTGGGATAGCCCGGCAAAATGCTGCAAAAATGTTTCTCAGACCCTAATCCAGGTCAGTTGTTACACAGGATCTGACACTCCCTATGTTTCTGTGGTATTATAGGCTTGTTGATTCAGTGGCAAAGGATAATACCAGTGGGAGAGTCCAGGACAGAAACCATAGCCTCAGAATAAAAGGACCTACCTATAGAAAGGAGATGAGGAGGAATTATTTTGCGAGATCTTGGTAAATCTGTGGAATTCATTGCCACAGAAAGCTGCAAAGGCCAAATCATTGGGTATTTTTAAGGTAGAGATAGATAGATTCTTGATTTGTAAGGGTATCGGGGGTTATAGGGAGAAGGCAGGAGAATGGGGTTGAGAGGGAAAGTTAGATCAGCCATGATTGAATGGTGGAGTAGACTTGATGGGCCGAATGGCCTATTTCTACTCCTGTAACATGAACTCAATAATTAAGTTTGCTGATGACACTGTGGTGGTGGGCCTGATCTCAGACAACGACGAGAAGGCCTACTGGGAGGAGGTGGCTGATCTAACACTCTGGTGCCAGGATAACAGCCTCCTCTTGAACATCAAAAAACGGAGGAGCTGATCATGGACCTAGGAGGGCACATCATCCGAGGACGTACACTCCATTGAGGATAAATGGGGATCCTGTGGATAGGGTGAACTGTTTTAAATATCTGGGAGTCCACATCTCCGAGGATATGACATGGGCATCCACACGCCTCAGCACTCGTGAGTAAGGCAAGGCAGCGCCTTTACCACCTCAGGCATTGAGGAAATTCAGAGTGTCTCCGAGGATCCTCCCATTGCTTCTACGCAGCGGGCGGTGGAAAGCATCTTGTCCGGGAACATTACCATCTGGTTTGGGAATTGCTCTGCCAAGGACAAGAAGGCTCTGCAGAGAGTAGTGCGTTCTGCCGAACGCACTATGGGAACTTCCCTTGCCCCCTGCAGGAACTATACATCAGGAGGTGCAACTCCAGAGCCAACAATATCATGAGACCCTTCCACCCCTGCAACGGACTGTTCCAGCTGCTACGTTCAGGCAAACGCCTCCGTTGCCATGCGGTGAGAATGGAGAGGTTGAGAAGGAGTTTCTTTCCCAGAGGCCATTCGGACTGTAAACGCCTATCTCACAGGGACTAACTCTACTGAACGTTTTTCCTTCCATTATTTATTATGTAAAGGTCTATGTGTGTTATAATTGTGTTTATAGTTTGTTTGGTTGTTTGTCTTTTTGCACAAAAGTCCGCGAGCATTGCCACTTCATTTCACTGCACATCTCGTATGTGTATGTGACAAATGAACTCGACTTGACTTGAGGTATCTTTTTTAAACATTTCCTTTTGTTTAATATTTGTAATAATTCCTATGTATCCATATGTGTTTTAATTATCTCTTTGTTAAATGATTTTTTTAATTGTTTATTAGGATTATAATAGTTGCACAGCAGAGGCATTTAAACACAGTCAAAATTTACAATGCTTTGATAGAAGGGAAGGTGCCTCTGTCATCAGTCATCGCTTGTCGGACACCTTCCCCAGGGCACGGCCTATGGACTATGTTGCTCAAGGCCTGATCACCACTCAGACCACACGTGCCAACTCCATGGAGAGCCAATAGAATCAGTACCCCACACCTGGTCCTAGTGAGTTGTGAGCATAAGGGGGAAGATCAAGTCCAGCAAGATTTAATAATATCCTTCCAATGATTAAATAGCCAGAACTATGTAGGATACCCCTGCTGAGTCTGGCCTTCAATACTTCAGTCCAAAAATATAATTGTTTTTTCCTGTTGCAG